>NC_067418.1:52735594-52793070 GCF_009764475.1 Pristis pectinata
CTCGCTTTCTTCCATACTCTTGAATTTTAATTTTGAAAATCCTTTCCGGTTAAAATTCGCCGAATTAAAAATTACATTATTCACACTCTCCCGTTCTCTCGGCTGTCAGCATCACTTGCTCCTTTAATATGTGATATCAACTCGAGTTCCCTGCGGGAGCTACGATGGCCGAGTGGCTTAGGCGTTGGATTCAAAATCCAAAGGGCGTTTCCCCGCGTAGGTTAGAACCCTGTTCGCTGCTGGTTTACATTTACCCGAGAGGTTACTATCAAATTTCACACCAAAGGGATTGGCTGAAAATCATCAGCCTTTGCGGTTAAACCGAATGCCTTCTGCTGTTGCATGGACGTTGGGGCCTACATTAATATCCACGTTTGTTCAGCAGGTCAGACAGCATCCATAGAGACTGAGGATGAGTCAACATTCTTGGTCAGCGACCTTCCAGCGAGGAACGAAATATCACTGAGCAAGAAAACAGATCGATGTTATTTTGTCGACATTCTCAGATTGTGTTTGAGGCGAAACATAAAACTGTTTGGGTGGATCGAGTCCGAAGCGGTCATGAGGATCCGGGTACAACGGAGGAGCAGCTGAGTGATTTCTGTCCAAGGTGGACTCTGTCTGAGCTGTCCGCAGATGGATCAAAGACATTGCATGGCCCATTCCGTTGCTGTCATATTTATACATTTTCTTTCAGAAGGCACTTTACCTTCCATTTTAGATATTTTTCTAAGCACCTGAATTAGCAGACGGTCTTTGATTCAGGTATCACATCAGCAGATAATGTGTAAAACTAAACTTCAGGGATTGGGAGTAATGTACTGGCATGGCTTGAAAACTGGTTGAAGGAGAGGAGAATGAAGGTAGTGATCCGATAGTCAGGACATTAAAATAGACAGTCAGATGAGGAACCAGAATGCAACATTTGGAAGTTTGCCGACCGCGCAACACTGGGTGGGACTGTGAAGTGTGAGGAGGATTTTTGTGAGGATGTGTTGTGAGGATCGAAGGAAGATTTTGGACAAGCTGACCGAGAAACATTTGGCGTTCTGTCTGACTTTTCGGTGAAGCGCGATAAAAATATGTAGAATTGAACACATCAGATCTGGTTTCACAGAAAATACTTGCGAACGATTCGTTTTGCCTGTAAAACCAGGCCCAATAACGACAGACGACACGACACACCCAAAAATAACAGCAAATTACGAGTCCAACTCACACAGACCCAGAAGGACCCCATCCATTTCTGACCGGGCAAAGACCGAATCAAACGTCACAGTGTTCATTCTGGAGGTTTGGCGGATTAAATGGAAAAAATCTCAACATTCAAAAATTGCCGCCCTGAAATTGTATTCATGTAATCTCAATATCTTCGAGCCATCGTTACCCTGTAACACAAACCTGGGATGATTTGTGAATGTGCTTCCATGTCAATACGCCGGAGAAGACTGTTGAACACTGACTTGCACCATTTGCTTATTTGTCAGAATAATCCAGGTGGACAAACTTCGAATCAGGTAGTTTCTCGCCACGGCAATCTCTTGGGCGAGAATGATACCGAAAGTACGATGAAATAAAATATTATTTCATGCAGCAAATAACTGGGTCGCAGTGACTTCGCCAGCAGGGAAGGAGAATCAAATCCAGTGTTCAGCTGGGAGCTGTATCAGTCTCTGGAATGAAAAAAGTAAAATGAATCACGTTGCCGAAAGCTTTGAGTTGCGTCCGGTTGAGGAGGAGTCGCTGGGTGGGTCTCACAATGAGAGAGTGGACGCTCGATTGTCAAAATGGATCCTTCCCTGCTGCAGCCATTCTGTGATCTTTGTGATTTTGTGCTTTTACTGTGAAGAAATGAAAATCCAGTTTCAGGTTAAGGAAATTGATCAATTAGAACAACTCGTGCAATTAAGCCCTGTGTATTTCCTTATCATGAAGAATAGCGCGGAACGCAAGGCACTGCCGTTGTCCGTGAGGACAATCCGGTCGCTAACCTTTCTTCAGAGCAGTATATCAGCGCTGGTTCAAGAAAGATAAAATGCACCTGCTAGGGAAACAATACTGGAACGTCATGGATCACAAAGGGTCCGGAACTGGTACAATTCATTGTGGGACTTTAAAAAAACGGTGGTATCATTGATTAATTGACCACTTGATACAACTCAACGTGGTCATGACTGGGATCAGTTTCATTATGAAATCAGTCCCTGCCCCGAGATATTAAAGCATCCTCAATTTCTGCTGATTTCGAGGCAATTTTCTGTATCCAATTTCCTTGAGCCATAATTTGACAACGTTCCCAAATCTTTCTGCTTCGATTGAATACGCGCTGATTGTCACCTTACTGTGCCACACATTTCCAGGATGTTCGTGTATCGTATGACGGCAATGACACTTTTAAATCAGAAGACCTGCCCTCCATCAAACTGCACGGTTGCACTCCACAGAGAAATACAGACCAATCCATACAAGACCACGAGGAAATGGACTCTATTTAACAACGTGTAGCTTCCAATGAGCTTGAACGGGCTGACCAAAACCTCTGTGGGATGTGTGGAGATTTGGTTCATGAATTCCTTCCCAAAACACACTCCATTTTCATTCACAAACAAATCACTGCTGCAATGCACGCTCATCACAAAGTGAAACAACGCGTATTTCCAGTTAATAAGTTCTCCAAACTCTTGCCGTAACAAACTGACCGAACAATACGATGACCTCACAAGTGATACGGGGACGTGCAGGTGTGCTGACATCCAGAACTGCGGAACAAATCTGTGGGCACAAACAGTGGACTTGTGCAAGTTGTGGTAATGACTTTTTCCGGTGTTTCTTTCACTCACTCAGTTACAGAGAATTGCACACGGCAAACTGACAGCTGAAGGAAAAACGGCCAAATCAATGCATGTTTCCGTCAGAAAGTGACCTACAACTGGAAACAATCTGATCACCTCCCTTGGCGTTGATATCGTCCCACTCATCTACAATACACAAGCTAAGACTACTTTGGCTACTCTTCACCAGAGAATGAAAAAGGGCTCGACATCATTCAGTGGATGCATTGCATATACATCCGGGCTACGCACACAACACCTCCAGAGCCCACGGCCTTAGCCGATGATCATGAAAAGAACAACAGGTGTATTGGGAAAACGACCGCATGCTATTTCCCCTTCATGTCGTTTATCGACCTGATGGGAAATATTCTGCACTTCAATGCTTCAAGTGACATGATAGTCGCCATTCGATCTGGTCATCTCTGTCGGACCACAGAACACTCCTTCCCGCAGTTAACGTTCACTGACATGTATGTCCAAACATATCCAACAACGAGGCTCAGATTCCAAACAGACAGCACCCGAGCTCAAGATTGAACTTGCATCCCTGGGGCTGTGAGCAAACTTCTGCGCTCATTAAAATTCGAAGCAGGCAATAAAGTTATTTTAGATCAACGGTAAACGACCGTGGCAGGATTCGAACCTGGAGTCTTCTGATCATTCCAACATTTGTTACCGGAATCAGACGCCTTCTCCATTAGGCCACACGGTCGCTGGCACCACAGACGAGTGAATACAGTCCTCACCACGTCCAGACACAGCGCCTTTATACTGTCTGACAGTTTCCTCAGATCTAAAACATGGAACTCCGTCCCTGACAGCATGTGGGAGAACCATCACAAGAATTATGGCAGCGTTTCATGAAGTCCAGCACCTTCCCATTGGACAATGAATGCAGGCCTTACAAACCGAATTAAGTGAACGCATGAAAATCTTGGAAAATGATGCACACAGACAATCGGGTAAAGGAACCTTAGATGTCACAAGAGATGTTGATCTTAATCAAGAAGAATACAAAATAAGCGTATGTAAAATTTCGGAAGCTAAATTCAAAGGAACTCCGAAAATTTTAAAGAAGCTGGAAAAGAAAGCAAGAATAGAATTAGGAAAGTCAGGAGGGGCCACGAAGGGTATTTGGCCAGTTTTATTAAGGAGAATCCTAAGGTATCTTATATATCCATCAAGAGGAAGACCATAAATGGTGAGGTGGTAGGACCACTCTAAGATAAAGGAGGGAACATTTGCTTCCGGGGGGGGGGAGTATGTGGGCGATTTATTAAATGAATACATTGCGTCGGTATTTACCAAGGGGAAGGACGTAGTGGATAGTGAGATCATTGTGGAGCATGCTGATATGCTGGAGCATTTTGAGATAAACAAAGAGCTAATGTTGTGATTCTTAAGAAACATTATAGTGGCTGACTCCCCAGGGCCCGATGGGGTATACTCAAGGTTATTGAGAGAGGCGAAATTGCTGGAGCATTGACAGAGAACTTCGTGACCCTCTCCAGACACAAGAGAGGTCGCATTGGACTGGCGAGTAGCCAATTGTTTAATTTAATTAACGAAGGGAAATGGGGATAATCCTGGAAACTATGGACCGGTGAATCTCACGTTAGTGGCAGGGAAGCTATTGTCGAAGATTCCGAGTGATAGGATTTATGAACATTTTGACAACCATGGCCTAATTAGGGACAGTCAGAATGGCTTGGAGCGGGGCAACTTAATTGAGATTTCTCGAGGAGGTGACGAGGGTGATTGATGAAGGTGGAGCTGTGACTGTTGTCCACGTGGATTTAACTGAGTGGATTGACAAGTTCCCTCATGGTAGGTTCATCAAGAACTTTAAAGTTCATGGCGTCCACGGAAACTTGGCTGTTTTTAATTCAGAAGTGGCTTGCTTATGGAAGACAGAGGATAGTGATAGATGGGACTTAATCTGGCGGGAGGCCCGAAACAAGTGGTGTTCTGCAGGAATCCGAAATGGGACCTCAGCTGTGTGTGATACATAACAATGACCTGGAAGAAAATTTGGATGGGTGGGCTGGTGTATTCTCAGTCTATACGAAGATTGGTTATGTTCTGGATACGGCAGAAGATTGCCAAAGAATGCCACGGTATACATACATTTGCGGGCTGCACCCAGAACACTCTGCGCAAAATATGCATTTCGTTGTGTATTTCAATGTACATGCGATTAAGAAAGGCATGTAATCCAATCCAATCTAATCATATATATATACAGCGGCATGCAAAAGTTTGGGCACCCCTGGTCAAAATTTATGTGAATAGCTAAGCGAGTAAAAGACAACCTGATTTCCAAAAGGCATAAGGTTAAATGTGGCACGTTTCTTTAATATTTCAAGCAAGATTACTTTTTATTTCCAACTTTTACAGTTTCAAAATAACAAAAAAAGGAGAAGAGCCCAAAATCTGTGGATAGACCTCAAAAGAGCAGTGCATGTAAGTCGGCCCAAGATTCTCACAGAATTAGATGCCTTTTGCAAGGAGGAATGGGCGTAATACACCAAACAAGAATTGAAAGACTTTTAGTTGGCTATAGAAGCGTTTACAAGCTGTGATAGTTGCTAAAGTACTGAACATGCAGGTTGCTCAAACTTTTGCTTCAGGCCCTTTTCCTTTTTTGTTATTTTGAAACTATAAAAGATGGAAATAAAAAGTTATAGGTGTAAATATTTATATAAACTTATTCAGTTGCAGATAGTTGCGGGGAAATAGCAGATGCAGTACAATCCGGCGAAATGTGGGAGGATTATCTCCCTTAGCACGTTGGGAGAGCAAATGTACAGGGACATTGCACAGTTACTTGCAGGACCCATAACAGTGTTGATGTACAGAGAGAACTTGGGGTCCAAGTCCATAGCTCCCTGAAAGAGGTTATATTGGTTGACAGGGATGTGAAGAATGCATATTACATACTTACCTTTGTTTGTCCAGGTTTTGAGTTCAGGAGTGTGG
Organism: Pristis pectinata; assembly: GCF_009764475.1. Taxonomy (NCBI): domain Eukaryota; kingdom Metazoa; phylum Chordata; class Chondrichthyes; order Rhinopristiformes; family Pristidae; genus Pristis; species Pristis pectinata. The sequence goes on from NC_067418.1 coordinate 52,741,408, forward strand.
ATGCTGTGTTGCAACTTTATGAAATTCTGGTTAGGACGCATTCTATTCTGGTCACCTCATTACAGGAAGGAAGTGCAGCCTTTGGAGGGTGCCGAGGAGGTTCATCAATATGCTGCCTGGATTAGAAGGCATATGTCATCAACAGGGGTTGGACAAACTTGGGCTGTTTTCTCCGGATCGGCCGAGGCAGAGGGCACCTGATAAATGTTTATAAAATTATGAAAGGCAGGTAAAGAGGTGATCCTTACCCGAGGTCGCAATGTCCAATATCAGAGGACATGCATTTACGGTGAGGGGGTGATTTCAAAGATGCGTGGGGCAAGTTCTTTTGAACGGAACGTGGTGGGTGCCTGGAATGCTCTGCCAGGCCTGGTGGTGGAGGGACATATGATAGAGGAATTTAAGAGGGTCTTGGATGTGCATAAGAACGTGCAGAGAATGAATGGGCATGGACATTTTGTAGGCAGCAGGGATTCGTTAATTGAAATACTATTTCAATTAGTTCAGCACAACATTGTCGGCTGAAGCGCCCTTTCATGTGTGTACTGTTCTATGTTCCATGTTCAATGTTCTGTGTTATATGTTTATATCACCAGGCAAGCAGACTACCTTCAGTCTGAATCATCAGCACAATTTTTGTTATTTCTTACTGGGCCCATTCCCTTCAACCCCGTCCAGCCACAGTGAATACCCGGTGGGTTGGGCCGGAGACTTGAAATCTGTTGTGAATTTCAGGGAAGTCACGAACTCTGTTCGCGCAATTCACGTTCAGTGGAGTGGAAGTTCGGCAGGTTTTCTTCATTGGTGCCTGAACTGAAATGAAGCAGAGAAATAGAAATCTACTACTCCATCGTTTCTCTCAGAGGCGCCTGCAAACCCAAATGTTTCTTTCTGTGTGTTTGCCTGTCTGTCTATCTGTCTCCCTATTTCTCTATCTCTATGTCTCTCTCCATCTGTCTGTCTATTTATCTCTCTATCTGTCCGTCTCTCTCTTTCACTTCCGCCCCTATCAGATATGCTTCCCTTTAGCTCCATTGGACACCTTGACTGCATCATCAGCACAATCCTGCATTGATTCCGAAGAGATGTTCACATTTCAATCCACTTCTCGTAACTATTGGACATTGACGCAGTGAACGGGGAACAGCCATACTGTATACACCTTGCCTGAACAAACCATGAAAGTCGCTGCACAGTTTGAAGTGAACACTGTTATGAAACGAGCAACATGCATGGAGACTGAAACTGAGTCAGATACTTTGCTTCAGTGTTCACCAGGAAGAGAGAGTGACGTTGATATTTGTGAGGATGGTGTACAACAGGCTGATACGCTAGGGCATGTCGACGTAAGGAAAGAGGATGTGCTGGAACTTTCGAAATACATTAGGATTTTTAAGTCACCGTGTCCAGACGGTATATATCCAAGGTTATTACAGGAAGCGAGGGAAAGGAATGCTGCGCCTTAGGTGATGATCTTTGCGTCCTCACTGCCTTAGGAGTAGTGCAAGATGATTGGAGTGTGGCAAATATTGTTCCTTTGTTTAAGAAAGGGAGTAGCGATAACCCTGGGAATTACAGACCACTGAGTATTATTTCACTGGTGGGAAATCGTTGGATGAAATTCTTAGAGACAGGATGTATGAGCATTTGGATAAGCATGGGCTGATTCGGTATGGGTATTGGTATTGGTTTATAGTTGTCACTTGTACCGAGGTACAGTGATAAAACTTGTCTTGCAGATCGATCGTACAGGTCAATTCATCACACAGTGCATTCACATAGAGTTAGGAAGGAGTGCATTGAGGTCGTACAGGTAAAAATTCTGTAATCTTCAGAGAAAAGTGTCAAAGGTGCAGAGAAAATGCAGTAAAATAAGGTGCAAGGTCACAACAGGGGAGGTCCTGAGGTCAAGAGTCCATCTAATAGTATATGGAAACCGTTCAATAGTCTTATCACAGTTGGATAGAAGCTGTCCTTACGACTGATGGTATGTGCCCTCAGGCTCCTGTATCTTCCACCTGGAAGTGGATAGGAGAGCGAATCAACTGGGTGGGTGGGGGCTTCGATAATTCTGGCTGCTTCGCCAAAGCTGCAAATGGTAAAGGCCGTGTCTAAGGAGGGGAGGCTGGTTCCCACGACGCCCTGGGCTGTTTGCAAAACTCTCTGCAGTTTCTTGCGGTCCTGGGTAGAGCAGTTGCCGTAGCAAGCCGTGATAAGTCCAGATAGGATGCTTTCTATGGTGCATGGATAAAAGTTTGTAAGTTTCAAAGGGGACAGACCTAATTTCATTAGCCGCCTGAGGAAATAGAGGAGTTGGTGAGATTTCGTGGCAGTGGCATCTACGTAATTTGACGAACACAGGCTATTGGTGATGCTCACTCTCAGGAACTTGAAGCTGTCAACCCTCTCGACGTCAGCGCTGTTGATGTAGACAGGAGCATGTACACCACCCTTTACCTGAAGTCAATCATCAGCTCTTTTGTTTTGTTGACATCGAGGGAAAGGTTGTTGTCATGACGCCATTCCACTAAGCTCTCTATCTCCTTCCAATACTCTGAGTATTGCTGTTTGAGATACGGCCTAAAACGGTGGTATCATCTGCAAACATGTAGATGGAGTTAGAGTAGAATCTGGCCACACAGTAATGAGTATGTAGGGAGTAGAGTAGAGAGCTAAGGACGCAACCCTGTGGGGCACCAGTGTTGAGAATAATCTGTTGTAGGTATTGCTGTCTATCCTCGCTGATTGCGGTCTGTTTGTTAGAAAGTCAAGGATCCCCTTACAGAGGGAGGTGTTGAGTCGTAGGTCTCGGAGTTTGGTGACGTTTGCTTGGGATTATAGCAATGAAGGCAGAGCTGTAGTCAATAAACAGTAGTCTAACGTCGGTGTCTTTACTGTCCATATTCTCCAGAGCTGAGTGTCGGGCCATGGAGATGGCGTCCGCTGCAGATCTGTTCTGGCGACAGGCGAATTGCAGTGAGTCGAGATAGTTTGGGAGGCTGCAGTTGATGGGTGTCATGACCAGCCTCTCAAAACACTTCATGATAATGGATGTCACAGCTTCTGATCGGCAGTCATCAAGGCATATTACCTTGCTCTTCTTCGGTACCGGGATGATAGTGGTCTTCTTAAAATAAGTGGGAACCTGAGATTTAGGCAGGGAGATTTTGAATAACTCTGCAAAGAATTCCACCAGTTAATCAGCACAAAATATGAACACACGGCCAGGGACAACATCTGGGCCAGATGCTTTCCTCGTGTTCACTCTTCGAAAGACTGATCTTATGTCATCAACGGTGATCACGGGTTCAGTTTCATTGAAGGCTATCATGGCAGCTGGTGACAATCCATTTCACTTCTGTTCAAAACGCGTATAGAATGCGTCCGTCTATGCGTTGCTAACTATACAGCCCGTCCTCGTCTTGTCGCCCGGTATGGCATGTAAGCCCTGCCATAACTGACGGCTTCTGGGACTCTAATTTGAGTCGGTATTGCCTCTTGGCATTCCTGATAGCTTTCCGAAGCTCATATCTCTTGTTCAGGTCAGGATCATCAGATTTGTGTGCAACAGTCCTCGACTTCAGAAGGGAGTGGATCTCCCGGTTCATCCATGGATACCTGTTTAGGAACCACCTTATTATTGGCTTTGTGAGGGGCATGTCGTGCCTCGCGAGCCTGATTGAATTATTTGAGGATGTGACAAAGCACATTGAGAAATGTAGAACAGTAGATGTGGTGTTCATGGATTTTCGTAAGGCGTTTGATAAGGTTTCTCATGGAAGTCTCATTCAGAAAGTTAGAAGGATGGGATCCAGGGAAACCTGGCACTGTGGATTCAGAATTGGATCGCTAATAAAAGACAGGGCGTGGGTGTAGATGGACCGTATTCTGCCTGGAGGTCGGTGACCAGTCGTGTTCCGTGGCGATCTGCCTGAGACCCCTGCTCTTTGCGATTTTTATAAATGACTTGGATGAGGGTGTGGAAGAGTGGGTGAGTTAGTTTGCGTATTATACAAAGGTTGGTGGCGTTGTGGATAGTGCAGAAGGTTGCTGTAGATCACAACAGGATATGGATAAAATGCAGTGCTGGGCTGCGAAGTTGCAGATGGAGTTCAGCCTGGAGACATGTGAAGTCATATACTTCGGGAGATCAAGTTTGTAGGCAGAATAGATAGCAGTGTGGAGGAACAGAGGAATCTTGAAGTTCACGTCCATAGATCCCTCAAGGTTGCCATGCAGGTCAATAGGGTTGTTAAGAAGGTGTATGGGGTGTTGTCCTTCATTAGTGGAGGTATTCAGTTCAAGAGCCGTGATGTAATATTGCAGCTCTATAGAACTCTGGTTTGACAAAACTTGGAGAATTGTGTTCTGTTCTGATCGCCTCATTTTAGGAAGGATGTGTAATCCTTGGAGATTGTGCAGAGGAGATTTCCAGGATGCTGTCTGTATTGGACAGTATGTCTTATGAGAGAGGTTGGGTAAGCTGGGACATCTGTCTTTGGAGGGAAGGAAGATGAGAGGTGACTTGATAGAGGTGTATAAGTTAATAAGAAACACCGATCGTGTGGACAGTCAGAACTTTTTACCAGGGCGACAATAGCTAACAGGAGGGGACATAATTTTAAGGTGATTGGAGGAAGATATAAGGGGGTGTCAGAGGGAGGATTTTACATAGAGAGCGGTGGGTGCGTGCAACGCCCTGTCGGTAGAGATTGTGGCTGCAGAAACCTCAGTGACATTTAAGAGACTCTGAGATAGACATATGAATAATAGAGAAATGGAGAGTTATGTGGGAGGGAAGGGTTAGATAGATCTTAGAGCAGGAGAAAATGATGGTATAACATTTTAGGCCGAAGGGCCTGTAAAGTGCTGTAATATTCTATGTTCTGGTTGATGATCTTCCGTGGCGGTAGAAAATTTTGTTGACACTCTGCCAGGATCAAAATCTCTCCTGACCTTCATCACATTCACAGATACATTTTGATTCAAACCATGAAGCATTTCAGATGTGTTCTTGGAAGCGGAAGCAAAGAAACTGCAAGGTGGATTATACAAGTTGCCTGAGTGGCTAAATGCATGGCAGAAACGATATCTCGTGGATAAATGTGAGTTTATCCATTTCGGAGCAAAAAGAATGAAAGGTCGGGTATTGTTTACATGGTTCCAGTTTTGGAAATACTGTCTTCTTAAGGCATGCGGGTGATTTTTTTTACACCAGTCACTAAATTCAGCTGATAAGGCTTTGGATATATGAACATATATTGAAAGAAAAATTGAGTACAGGCGCTGTATTTCTCACTGCAATTATATTGGGTGATTCAGAGACCACAGCTGGAGTGTTTCGTGCAGTTTCGGTCACATGACTTGAAAATGGAAACTATTCCAAACAAGAGAGGTCAACGAAGATTCATCAGGCTGATTGCATACCTCGTTGAATGTGGCAATGTAACCAGATACAACACCAAAGAAGGCATCTGGTATGCTTGCATTCGTTGCTCGGAGCATCGGATATCATGTCAGAAAGTCATTCTGCAATTTTATAAATCCTTGGTTTGGCCACACTTGGACTATTGCGTGCAGTTCCGGTCAGGAAGTCCTTGGAAGCTCTGGAAAAGGATGCAGAATCAGTTTACAAGGATGTTGCCTGGATTAGAGGGTAATAAATAAAAAACGAGGTTGAATAAAGCTGGATTTATTTTTTTGGAGCGTGGGTGGCTGCGGGGAGAACTCACAGAATTGTGTAAAACCATGAGACGCAGAGAAAGGGCAGATATTTTGAACCAAGGCAGAAATGTCGAAAATGAGTGGGCGTGATTCGATGTGAGAGGCTGATGTTTAAAGGGAATGTTCGGGACAAATGTCTTTTCCACGGAGGGTGGTAGATGCCCTCAGTGCGCTGTCGGTAGTCGTAGTAGAAACACCTTGGATTGTGGCGTTCAAGACGCCTTTGGATAGGCAGGTGAATATGTTGGGAATGGAGAGATATGGCTCATGTGCATCTTGATGGGATCAGTTAAATCATAGTGGTAACTGACATTGTGAGCCTAAGGGACTGTTCCTGTGCAGTACTCTTCCATGTTCCATATCCTTTGAGGAGACAATGGGATCAACAATGAATGTATTCACCAAGGTTGGAGGAAAGAGAGAAGATTTGGAGAGGTGGAAAATTCCGGCAGGTTTCGACGGGTTCAATACAGGGAGGACGTGTTCCGTGGCTGCGGAATCTGGAACCAGAGGACACGTTTTGAGAATCAGCGGCACACCGATTGTGAATGTGACGGAGATAAAGTTCTTCTCTCAGAGGGGGATCAATATATGGAATTCTCCATGAGAAGGGGCTCTAGAGGACAAGTTGCTGAACATATTTGGGAAGGTGGTAGACAGATTACTGGACCCAAAAGGCATGAACGGCTTTGGGTCGTGAGACAGAATATGTACTGAAACGAAGGTCACAATTGCCGAATCACACATTTATCTCGCCAGACTTACACTTTTCTGAGTGTCTGATCAATAGGGGACGCGATCCATCAGCGTGCATTTTATTGCTTTGACTCATTGCCCCTGCCCAGTGTCCGTTTCAATCCTCATTTTCACCTCATCCAGTTGTAACTTGTGTTGTAGCTTTAGTGTAAGGGCTCTCTCACCATCGAGTGAGGGAAAGTCTGACAGAAGTGTAGCTAACTTATCAAAGAGTTAATGACTATGATACAATCAGACGTGCAATGTTGTCCCAGTTTTATTCTCACCGTTTATTGGTTTAGAAGCCTAAATTCTTCAGAAATTGCTTACTGTATTGCAAGCCTAACTTGTGAGTTTGAAGCAAATGTCTTTGCATCACTGCGAACCAAGCAAAATGTAGAAGGATGTAAAACTCGTCGAATAAAGTCGGCACATGGGCAGCAGCGAACCGTTTGACAGAATCGGAGTATTGAGGCTGAGCCTGCTTTTCGTGTTACAGAGATGTATCAGAAACCAGAATTTCGTCTTGGATCCGAGTGAAATGTGCTTAACAGATTCTATCAATTTTTCGCCACGTTCTCTTCGAAAAATATCGCTTGTTTTGTGGATAAACATGGTGCAGCACAAGCGGAACAGGCAAAGTTGTTGACGCGCTGCTCAGGTGCCTGAAGTAATGTTAATGTTTCTGGTTTCCTTTTCTAATACCAGGGGAAGAATCTCCCTGATACATATGAAGCCTGTCTCTGTAAAGCGCTGTCAGTTGGATTCCAGCACAGAGGACATCACATCACATCTCCGCCAGGATGAGAGTTCCACTCAGCGCGTATCCGTTTTCCTTGCTGCCTCCAATCGCGCAGACAGAAATTATTTATTACTCGATTATAGCAGCCTTTGGAGTTCCAGTAAGTGATTACATTCAGTTATGAAAGTTACGAATCGGCGATACAAGTTTCCCCCCGTTATTAACCAGGCACCAATCCGAAGTTTTGTTTTCTTGCCTGCAAATAATTTTAGGCGAAATGAGCAGTGGCCGTTTCTTCCTGAATATATGTTTAATGGGAAAAATATTCCGTTTTTGCAAGTCTTTCCATCATATGTCGTTGTACTGAACATCCCCGCAGTGAGTAAAACTGATGCTACTCACTTTATTATTTCAAAGGATCAACTGATCACCCCTTCCTCCCGGTTACTCTCGGTAGTATCTCGTAACGACTACCTTATTCTCAATTTGAAAGACGATCTATTTCCCTGTTGCTGAGTACAGGCACGTCTCCACCCGCTGATGACTGCACACATACTTGTGAGTGTGGACTGTTAGGAGAGTGACGGCAGTGCCATTGATCAGGAGATCCCGCCTGTTTGAAAGGGAAGTACAGGACTCTATCCACAGTCATCCCAGCCCCTGGCGACGGTAGATTTGCACTCAGAGCAGGAACACAGATTCACAGCCTGATCCACTCAGCTGAAGGGTTAATATACATCTCGCATTTCGCTTTCCAAGCGGTGGGAGACAACTGCCTCCTGCAACAACTCTTCCTGCAGCAATAGCGCTGCTGCAAGGGATCTATTGCACGTCGATCAAATGCCTGGATTTCTCGCTTCACTTCAGACAAACACTTTCATTTCATGACCAAACCCTTGAAACATGATACTGGACCTACAGCGCTGAACGTTTGTCCGCCCTCTTGAAATACTGCATCCTGTAAACTTATTTTCAAATCACCGTTATTTTGATACATCTGTAATATCTCCCAAAGGACCTACAGCCGCTTTTCCAAATACCCTTCCACTCCACCTCCCACACGCCCTTTTCTCATGACTTGAATATTTTCAGTTTCTGGCACAAGCACGAATTGAGTCTGTCGGATCCCGACTCTCTTCGTGGAGATATCTTTAACTCTTCCACTTCCCCTGTCTTCCGTTTACCCTGGTCATCTCTATTCTTCTGCACCATGTCGATGATTATTGCTCCTGGGTAGTCAATACTTATCCAATCTCTCTCTATTAGTCTCCAGATGCTGCCAACAATCTGTGCACTCCTTGCGGCAAATGCCTCAGTTCCGACAGGCGGCGTCATTTCCTCTATTTGTTCTGCTCGTTTCCATTTTCCCATTTCCCGCCCCCGCTCCGCCCATTCTGGCGTCACAGTCCTGTCTGTGTTCGTCGGCCCTGGTGGGGATGATCACTTCTCCCATTATCCACCGTCCACGATGTGTGTTATTTTTTAAGGTCACACGCGCTCTTTCGAAAATATAACATACTCGAAAAAAAGAATAAAAACGCTAACACCTGAGCTGTGTATCACCATCCACGCCAGGGAGAAACAGTGACTTATTGCTGACACATCACTCAGTGTCGTTCCCTTGGTCCACCTCCGGACCTGTATCGGCACTGTCCCATTCAGCCCATTGGCCTCAATATTGCGGATCAGCAATGTTCGTACGACTTTGCCAACAATTTTGTTTTGAATCCACGAGGCAACGTCCCCGAGGCTCTTTCGTCATTCTTTACCTCAGAACTCATCATCGGGTCAGTCTAACAGGATTTCTCAACAACGAATCTGTTCGTTATTTAAACTCATTCTCAACCTACAAAGGGCACCGATCCCTTTACACGCACTGCTGTGCCTTCGCACTCAGACTGAATTTATTATCGAGATGCTAGCTGATCCGTCAGTTGCATCGTCACTGCCAAAACTCTCGTTGTTCATCTTTCCAAAGTTCACTCCTGGTTTTTACAGTTTGATTCCTGACCGCATGTTTTAACACTGTGTTTCACCGTGAGATAATTTTCTCAGCCGTGCATTGAGAAGATGATTTAAAATCCAAAACACTCCAATCACTCGCCATCCATGCCCCCTCCACTGTTGCTCAGGCTTGAGTCCTGTTCGGACCACGCCAGTAACTTCATCTTCCCCGCTGTATTTCTGCTGATGTTACTGTTCTCCAGATCATTTAGCTATTGGCAATTTCCTCAAACATGCATTACATTCTTCAGCTCTTCCCAGCAGTTCAGTTACCATGTGGGAGACTCACCAAGAAAGTTCTCGGTGACGACGTTTCGTCCATTCTTTGTCTTGCTTAGTTTTCAATGTGGTGCATAACATTAAATGTTTGTGTTACTAGTTGTTTCAGTGAGCAGTTCCACCGCAAATAAAGTGTGTGTGCTCAACCGCGATCTCAGAGTGAAGTCGTGTATTCAATGACAACTGTAACTGAATCTATGTATGCATTGTGACTGACGATTTCCAATTGTTGACATTTCACAGCGAACGTGGTGTCGATTGTGATCCTGTCCCGGGGAAAATGCGGCATCTCCAAATGTGTCTCTCGGTACCTCGTGGCCGTGGCAGCAGCAGATCTGTAGGTCGTTGTCAGTGACGTGATACTGTACCGGTTTAATGACTTCTATTTCCAAACAAGTTTCCTGTTCATTACACAAGTGTGCTCATTCCATAAAGTGTTGAATCATGTCGTCACCGACATTTCCGTGTGGTTGATACTCGCTTTCACATTTGATCGACATGGTTATAGCGACAATGTGTCCACTCTTATGTTGTAAAAATATTCCCTGGTACTTTGCATTTGAACCTTTAGTTACTGAGCACTACTTATCTTGGGGCTGTCATGGAAAACAAGAAGTGTATACTGAACCCGCATGGGTGGCATTCACCTGGATTCACCGCTGTCTGACCCCTCTGCTTCCAATGTTCTTGATCACGCTGCTCAATACTCTGACAGTCGGCCACATTTTAGCTGCCAGTCGTGTCCGCAAGAGTCTGATAGGCAGCAAGACTGATGCGAATCACAATGATGGCGAGATGGAAAACCGAAGGAAATCCATCATCTTCTTTGCTGTATTAGCCAACTTCAATGTTGCTTTGGATGCCGTATTTGATATTTTTCTTGTGGATGCAAATTACTAAGCGCTATTATTCAACCAGTTTCACTTACCCGATGTTTATGGCGGACCAAGCCAGCTACATGCTCCTGCTTCTGAGCTGCTACACAAACACTTGTATTTACGCAGTGACTCAGACAAAATTCAGAAGGGAACTGAAGAACTTGATGGGATATCCGATGAGAATAATATTTAAATATGTTAAGGATGGAAAATGTTGAAAATATTGCAGCAATTCCGAGCACGACATCTTAACGGCATTTATTCTCCCATATCCTCTGAGGCCCGTCTGTTTCAGACACATCTGAGGGCAAATAATTCTTATTTATGTATTTTCAGTTGTTGAACGCGACAGAAGTTTTGGCCTTTGGTAAATGCTGAGGGACCAAGTTGTCGTGGATTTAAGTCATAATGCAACACATAAATATATACCAAAACTTGTCTTGTCGTTTATTCTGATAGGAAAATACAAAGTTCTGCCCTAACTCACCATCAGGGCTCGGGGAAAACAAGTGCGAAAATAAACATTTAATGCATTTAGAAGGAGGGGTCATGCAAACGTGTGCGGATCCGCTTCAGGTAAGTAAAGGTAACATGTTGCTTTCGCTTTTTCCTTTCCTGGCGCCGCCCTCGCGATCAGCAGCAGCGCTGCGCTCATTTATTTTGGAATTTTTGGAATACAGTTTTTTGTCGTGAATTCACTCGTGTCTCAGGACTGTGGTTTCTGCCGTGAGTCAAATGGACTTATCGGAGAGAAATGCTAGTCCCAACGACAATATCTCCGTCTGATTTACCATCTTAGTTTATTTCCCCTGGAGCGTCGGAGGCTGAGCGTCGGCCTGACAGAAGTATATGCAAAGAGGACAGACATGGATAGGATACAGAGTCTGAGTATTTTACCCCAATGGAAATGTCAAATAGTCTAGGGCAGAGATTTAAGGTGAGGGAGACAGTTGAAAGGAGATTTACAAACCAAATCTGTCAAGCAAAGATTGTTCGGATCCCAAAACGCGCCGCCAGGTGATGAGATGGAAGCTGATGCAACTGATGCAATAGCAACTTTTCGGAATCATTTGGGCAGACACATGAACGGGCAGGTAATAAAGAGATGGAGACCATTTGCAGGCATAATGGTCGGTAGAGATATTGTGGGACGAAGGACCTGTTCCTGTGCTGTACCGTTCTCTGTCTGTTTTATGCATCCTCCCAGTTTGAAAAGGTGATTCCACAAATCACATGGCTGGAGTCATTTTACAGAAGGTTGGTATTCAAATTTATGAATATATGAATTGCTTAAAACCAAAAATGGAATCAAGTTGATAATGTGTGTGTGTGTGTGTGTGTGTGTGTGTGTGTGTGTGTGTGTGTGTGTGTGTGTGTGTGTGTGTGTGTGTGTGGTGTGTGTTTGTGTTGTGCTACGTCTGGACAGGGTGTAGAGTAAGATCTGCAGCATGCCGCCCAAATGGAGCATTTCGTTATGAAGAGAAATTAGATTGTCTGTGTTTGCTTTTCCTGAAGCGGAATAGGCCGAGGGGTGACCCGCAGGGTTGCGCAAAATTACAGGAAGGGGGCGGACAGTCAGTGTGTTTTGACTTTGGTACACAGGTCTCAAAAAAGGACATCGTGATCAGTTAGGATGTTTGAAGGGGATCTGACAGGCATTGTTTGCACTAAAGGATGGTTTCAATCTGGAAGCCGCTGCCTCAGGATATGATACAGGCAGACACCTTCCAATAGAAGGTGACGGACCGAATACAGATAATGGTAACAGAATAACTCTCGCAAAGCTTTGCATGTTCCGGGATGGCTGTGGTGTGAGGGGCCTTTTGTTGTGTTGCAGAGCGTTGACCCCATAAGACTGAGTATGTGTCTGGTCACGGGCCACACTGGGGTTGAGAGTTTTAAAAGAGAATAATCCAACCCCATCCAGGTGCTCATTGGACTGGTCACCCCCGGAGTAATAGAAGGACGGACAGGGATTTGAGTAGCAGATGAGCAGTGGACAGGCCGATTGAAGTCATGTTTTTGTCAGCTGTCTCAAAAAATGACACTGAATTTGGTTCCCGGCGGCATGAAAACGCACTGCTTTGTCCAGTTCCACAATATCCAGGAACCGTTTGGCTGCTAAGATTAAAATCGGTTGCATTCAGTGATTACAATTATATATCCATGCATTCGTGTTCTCTTAGAACTCTGAGCGGGAACTAAACAATTGTGTTTTTCGTTTATTTTCCGACCAGAAAATTAAGTACGGGGCAGAAGGACCAGAGGGTGTCGGTTAGAGCAGGTGACCTGACACATTGGGGACTGACAGCAGAGCACATCCGTGTACTGTCTGTGCAGATGGATTCCCAAATTGCGCCATATCTGTGGTGTCCATTCACGGTTCAGTACGAAGCGAAATTTGTTCTGTTCAAACCTTGTTGGCTTTTATTGGAAGGCACAATGCAGGACATGGAATCGATGCTGTCTACTTCCGCTTGAACACAAAAGTGCATCGACGTAACTTCAAATTTAGTTCCACCGTGTGACTACCTGTCAGGGTTTGAAGGAACATCACAGAATTACTTCCGCAAAGACTTTCCTCCTACCTTGTTTTCAAGTATTGAAACTAAGACGGTGAAGGCAATTTTTTCGGTGGCTGACAGCAGCTGCAAATGTTTGATACTGCATTGAGGCGGCTTTATTATGCAGGCATAACTGTGAGTAAATGGGGCAGTATGAAGAACACATCTGCTATTATCTCTTTCTCACCGGGGCAAGAGGTGGAGAGAGAGCGTGAGAGAGAGAGAGAGAGAGAGAGAAGAGAAAGACAAGCAGATAGACAGAGGCAGAGAGACAAGAGACAAAGATAGAGTGAGAGTGTTCTGAGCTATTTTGATGATTTGGAGGGACTCCCACCCGCTCTGTCTTCGGTCCAAAATCGGTGGCTTCGGAGATTCAGCGACCCCGCTATGTACTCAATCGTTCCTCCCCTCCCCTCTGCAGGAAGGTTTCAATTGTAACCACTTCCCAAAATGTGTGCTCGGTTCCCTCTTCAGAATTCTCCCCAGATAACATCCATTCGGTGTTCACCACTGCAAGCAGATGGAAAGAGTGGGACCGGTCGTCACACCATTTCCCTCGACTTTTCATTCCCTTCTCATTCTACCAAATTTCGTGAGAAATTCTTATTGTGAACTTTTCCTCTCATGACTCACAAACCAAAACTGTTTCTGTGACGGTGGGAAAACTTGGAGTCTGGTAAGTGTTTAAATGAACGGGTTAAAATCTCGTTGCTCAAATCAACAGCTCACGACGAGGATGATATTCGAACCCATGCATGCAAAGCACAATGGATCAGCAGTCCATCGCCTTAACCTCTCGGCCACCTCGTCTGTTCCGACTAATCGGCCATTGTTTTGCAACTCATTCAATCTTCTCCATGTCCCACACATTAATTTTTACTTTCTATATTCTGTTAAAAGTTACATTTCTTGTTCATCTTTACCAGAATTTTAATCCGTTCCGAATCCCAAAGGTTTAGCGAATTTTCTAGATTATCGATTTTTATCGATTTACTGCAATCTATAATATCCCCAATCAGTCCTGGCTTAATTGCTTTTCCAACGTTTTTATGCTTCACGATTCATGTATCGTAGATTGAAATATGTACCGCGACTTGTCCATTGTCATGAGATTCAATGCAGTTTCCCACCCTTCCCCAGACAAACTGCCACTGTTTCCGGCATGTCTTCTTTTCCTACATTTGCTGTGAGAGTCAGCTTCAACCTTCTTTCCCCTGGCGAATGAATCCTTCAATCCAGATTGGAATCCGGTGCCAGTTTGGAGTTGAATGTTGAATAAGTTGAGACCTCCGGTCCAAGAACTGTGCTGTGCCGGTCATATCGCCTCCCCTTCTGCGTTGTGCTGAAGTGCATCAGGTCACACTTCCCATTCTCGGCAGTGCAAACACAAGGGCGTTCCCAAGTTCAGTACACTGAGGGATATGGCAAAGCTGCACTGCACGTGCAGTGATATATCGGGAATGAAGTGAAGAATTTGGCCTTTACGAAACGCAAGCAGTGTTATGCAGTTGGAAATTACGAACTTTTGCAAGATACAATGAGATTGACCAGTTTTTGTTTGGAAACTGATTGTGCAATAAAATGCATGAATGGGGGAAGTTCAGGATACGGGCCAAACACAGGCAAATTGGACCTGCTGAGATCAGCACCTCAGTCTACACGGTCCAGAGGAGCCAATGGGCCTGTTACTGTGCAGCTAGAGTCTCTGAGGTTTTCGGTTTGTGGACGGGGCATCAGCTGCATTTAATTGAATAAACGTCTGGTGGTGTCCCGTCCACGCACTTGATTTCCAGATAACAGAGTTTTCAGAATGTTTCTGCCAGGTTTCAAATCAGGAGGCTGTCGCGTGTAAGGTTAATGTGATAACTGCTGCACTAAATAAAGCCCTGAACAATTTCGCGCTTACATCAAGGGCTTTCACAGAACGCTGGCGTGGAAACAGGCAGTTTTCGGAAAGTTTCCTCCTTGTATAAGGTGTCCATCAGTTGGTGAATAAATGGGCTCGTCCGGGGTTTGAAGCCGGGATCTCTCGCCTATTGTACACTTGAGCACCCGAAGCGAAAATCATACCACTAAACCAAAGAGCCCACATCCGGTTATTACATCGCAATTGTGCAATGAAATAGTTCAAATTTAGTTGTTGGAAACCCACTGTCATTCCAGTTGCCGAATGCAGTTGTTACTGTCGAGTAACAACTGCATTCGTTCCTGGAGTTTAGAAACATGAGCGTGACCTTGATCAGAAAATAAGACGTTCAGGGAGCTTGTCAGGTCATACGTTAGGATGTATTTTGTTTTAAGAACGGTACAGTCTAAAACAAGGGGACAGAACACTAAGATGAAAGGATGGATATTTATAACTGAGATTCCAAATAATTTTCTTTCTGCACAGGACAACGAATCACTGGAATTCCATGCCCCGGCCGGCGGTAGAAGCTGGATCATCAGAATTAATTAAAGTGTAGGTGGATGATTACTTGATAGATCAAAAATAGGGGGGTTTGGATAAATGGCCCATAAGAAGAGTTAGGACCGGGAACAACTGGCTCAGCTCCGTCTCACATTCCGCTCAGTTACCTCCAACGTCCTTTCGCTGAACCTGCAAGTCTTCCGTCACCGTCTAACCCTTTCACTCCTGCACTGTCTGTATTTATCTGATTTTCAGTCTCTCTCGACCTGTCAGCTCACACAAGCATTCTCATTCCCCAACTGTCCAACCCACCATTCCCCCTCTGGGCTGCGACTGCATGCACCTTTGCCTTAAGTACGTTTCTGTGGATTTGGGAAACAACGGATATGGAGATGGAACGGGAGAGTGGGGAAAGGATGAACCATGATCTCGCTGACAGGTGAGAGGGACCAGTAGAACTTCGCAAAGGGTGATCGGACAGATAACAAAAAAAAAATTGGGGAAGACGCGATGTAAGAAGAACAGAGTTGTTCAAAGACAGAAAAGAAGAATGAGCGAGGCAATTCTGCCGGCGAGTAGAAGAAAACAGGGTAACCAAAGGGAGGGATAATCAAGATTTAGCATGCTTAACTGTCAGTAGACAGATTCGAACCCACGCCTCCAGTGGAGGCTGCGACCTGAACGGTATGGTTAACTTCGCTATTGCAGTCAATGAAAAGATGAAGGGAAATATCCGGGAATATGAGGTCGTTCAGAACAAAGTCGTTTTCAGCTCAGTGCTGCATTTCAGAAACACCTGATTTTTTTCATGACCGACAGACAGACGGAGAATGGAAAGAAATGGCAACAAGCTGGGCAGGGTTCTTTGAGGAGGTGACGAGGAAGATTGATAGGGGTAGTGCAGTAGATGTAGTCTACATGGATTTTAGTAAGGTATTTGACAAAGTTCCACATGGTAGGTTTCTTCAGTAGGTCAGAGGCCAAGGGATCCGAGGAGGCTTGGCATTGCGGATTCAGAATTGGGTAGCCTGTAGAAAGAAGAGGGTTGTGGTGGACGGAGTGCATTCGGATTGGAGGGCAGTGACTAGTGATATCCCACAGGGATCGGTTCTGGGACCTCTATTTTTTGTGTTATTTATTGATTACTTAGATAGGGTGGAAGGGTGGGTTAGTATATTTTCAGATATGAAGATCGGGAGTGTTGTGGATAGTGTGGAGGGCTGTCGAAGCTTACAGAGGGATATTTATAGGCTGCAGAGCTGGGATGAGAAGTGGCAGATGGAGTTCAATCCTGAAAAGTGTGAGGTGGTACACTTTCGAACGACGAACTCCAAGAAGGAGTACAAGGTAAACGGCAGGATTCCGTGCAATGTGGAGTACCAGAGGGATCTGGGAATTCATATCCACAGATCACTGAAAGTTGCCTCACAGATGGATAGGGTAGTTAAGAAAGCTTATGGGATGTTCGTTTTCATAAATCGTGGGATCGATTTTACGAGCCGCAAAGTAATGCGGTAGCTTTACAAAACTCTGGTTATACCACACTTGGCGGACTGTGTCCAGTTATGGTCGCCTCATTATAGGAAGGATTCGGAGGCGTTGGAGAAGGTGAAGGGGAGATTTACCAGGATGCTGCCTGGATTAGAGAGTATGGATTATGAGAAGAGACTAAAGGAGCTAGGGCTTTACTCATTGGAGAGAAGGAGGATGAGGGTAGACATGATAGAGGTATACAAAATATTAAGAGGAATAGAAAGAGTAAACAGCCAGCACATCTCTCCAGGGCACCCAATGCTCAATACAAGAGGTCATGGCTTTAAAGCAATGGGTGGGAAGTTCAAGGGAGACGTCAAAGGGAGGTTTTTCACCCAGAGAGCGGTTAGTGCATGGAATGCGCTGCCTGGGGAGGTGGTGGAAGCTGATACGTTGATCAAGTTCAAGAGATTGTTACATAAACATATGGAGGTATTTAAAATAGAGGAATATGTGGGAGGAAGGGGTTAGACAGTCTTAGCTGTGGTTTGAAGCTCGGCACAACGTGGTGTACCGAAGGGCCCGTATTGTGCTGTACCTTTCTATGGTTCTATGGTTCTATGGTTAAATGAAAGCAGATAGGATTCGTTTATTTTGGCAGAGTTGTCGAGAAGTCTTGATGGGATTAAGGTCCTGTCCATAGTTCTACTGCATTGTACAGAACCTGTCTCTGTATCTGATGAAATCATCAGATAGATTATTGTTGTTTGACATTAACTGACCAAATTGATCTTTCTCACATGTTCACGGTGTTTGTGCTCCACAATTATTTGTGTAAAGATATCAAACGAATGATTACTTAATTATGCCTCCAGCACGTAAATGAATGGAATTGTGGGTGCGAAAGAGGAAGCAAGGTGACTGTGGGCGATTTAGACAAGGTGCGGGGGTAGACAAATACGTGGCAGATGCAGTATCACGTTATTCAGTATCCAGATGCGGACTTAATAATGCCCAACAGACAAATACTCACGTCATACAGCTCCTGTGGAATTAGGAAGTGTCAGAGTTGACTATTAAGTTCGATGCAATTGAACCATCCAGTCATTACACTGTACATTGGTCCCACTGAGTCGCACCCTTCATCAATTATCCACCTTTACAGATACTACGCACGTCACATTTTACCCTCCCTACGTTCACACTGGTTGCCTCAGATTCGGAAACTCATCTGCACACGTGACATTGTACCGTGGCCAATTATCCTGCAAGCTGCACATCATTAGGATGTGGCAGGAAGCCGGAACATCTAGCAGAAATACTTGTGGCCACAGGGAGAACGTGCAAAGCTGATCCAGACGGCGTCGAACATC
Source organism: Pristis pectinata (assembly GCF_009764475.1). Classification (NCBI taxonomy): domain Eukaryota; kingdom Metazoa; phylum Chordata; class Chondrichthyes; order Rhinopristiformes; family Pristidae; genus Pristis; species Pristis pectinata. The sequence goes on from NC_067418.1 coordinate 52,759,590, forward strand.
CCGGTTGAATACCGACCCCCAAAATGTATACTCCAGGTGTTCTAAAGAGACCTTTTATGAGTTTCAAACCTTAGATTTCCGTGTTTGTTGGAGGTTAAGTTTTGCACCCCATCATGTTACCATAATGATCGCAATCTCCATATGGTGGGTAGCATCCGATTGAACTCAACATCGAAAGGGTGAACAGAAGGAGGAAAATATTCAATACTGGCCATCATCAGCCATCATCATCAGGAACAGCAACGAATTAGGAATGCATTTCTTTTTTGAAATAGGAGAAGTAAATACAGGGAATATAGAAGTGGAGGAGAAGATGGAACACAGTTCAAGATAAGAAGATCAAACTTTGAAGCAGAATTATCATTATTGTACAACCCTGTTACAAATCGAAGGAGCACCGAGAAATGCAAACTGCAGAGTAATTAAGGATTTTCACATGTCCGTCTCCTGCTTCTCACACAGAGTAGAAACAACAACCTGAATGGAGTTCATTGCTGCAACACTCTGTGTTATTTGAGGATGACCAGACGGTTCCGGAGAAACTGATTCTGACAAAACACTTTGTACACTGAAATGTTTTCTCTTTACAAGAGAGGCTGGTGCAGTTAACACGGAATAATTCGCACACAAATTGGTAACATCGTACGTCAGAAAGAAATTGAGGTAAAATTTAAACCCAGTCTAATTTAGATTGCCGATGGGATGTGAGTGGTGGCGATAGCTTGTAATCGTCACATTCACCAAGCGGAGCGGGTCGTCGGTGCCGGGGAACGATACATGATTTCACTTCATACAAAGCATCATACGAGGCGGAACTCTCCGTGTCCAAGCCCAGCACGGTCATAATAGTATTAATGAACGTTGGAATTCAACTATCCCGTTCTGGTAACGGTGCTGAGACGGACGGGTTTATATACGGACCTGCTTGAGAGACAGAGGTCAGAATACAGGGTCTTTGTTTGCGTCATTCGCGGAGAAATGTGTTCCCAAAGGTGAATACATACGAACAATCAGCCACCTCCCTCGCTGGAAGCGATTTCATGACGGTTGTCTCCCGGTACTCACTGTTCTTGTCTGGTTCAACACAAAAATGAACAATTGTTTTCAAAGTCCTTCCCATTTAAGGAGGTTGAAAAACATGACCAATTGATTAGCTTGTTCATTTTATTTGACATATCAGGACTTATTCTGATCTCTGTCGATATCAGAGATAAAGAGCTGTGTGCAGTCGTGAGGTAGCGGGAGAGGGATTGAGGGATGTGCGACTGGAGGCGAGGAAGTGTTCAGTAAATGAGGCTGAATTGGCACTGCGGACAATCCATTCCTTGATACGGTGATACAATGGTCGGAAGTTGGTGGAGCAGAGTATCTGAAGAAATATTCAGAGTATGAGGGAATTCCCTAGCCAGCAGACGAAGAAGAGCAGTTAATGCAAGTTGCTTCTCATTACAACAGCTGTAGGGCGGTGAGAGGGCTCCGTGGCTTAACTGGTCAAAGCGCTTGTCTAGTAAACAGGATATCCTGGGTTCAAATCCCAACGGAACCTTTCATTTATGGGGTGAATATCCGTGTGCTGAAGGCGGGTTCCTTTTTGTTCTTTTCATTCTTTGCACTGTTGCGCTGATCGGTTGAGCATGTTAATCATGGAGGTTTTAAAACTTTCTCCAAGATCCTGTGTATGAGGACTGATGCGTTTTCCCTTTTCCCAACCCACTCAATATTTCTTCAAAACAGACCAGAGATAGCAATGCTCAAGAGTTGTCACGTCAGACTACAGGGTGTTGACCACTGGGCTTTCCAGAAGCCAGTGCAGGGACGCTAATTTTCATGAAAAATCTCAGGTTCGACATGGGTCTTTAGGGTTAAACTTACACATTTCCAGTGGATACAAAGGGTGAACTTACCACCCTAACTTTGAAACCCTGTTTTGCCACGTTCAGCGACATTTGGACCTGTGAACCATGAGGTCCATAAAGTGTCCGTTCAATGTTCTTCATCCAGCTGAAGAAATCCCAGCTTCCTCAGCCCAACATTGCCAATTAAATCACTGACACTGGGTACGATTTTCGAAAATCTCTGCTCAACCGTCTCTGGGATATTCACAACGGTTCCAAAGTGAGCCAACAGTATGTGAACAACCGCCCAATATTGGCCGAAACACATGTTATGAAGACTTCATGATTCAATACCGTTTAGCCTCTGTTGCCTTCTCAACAATCAGCAAAGGATACAACACACCAGAGACTGCTGCGTCAGCATTACTCTGCCGAGTGCCTCAGAGTCGGTGTTCTTTTTTTAATTTTCGGTAGAGTCTGATACGGGAGAGAAGATGGGTGGGTGGGAGCTGTGGGGAAGGAAATAGGACACACAGTAGGTTAAGTAAGTGTGCGAAGCATAGAGGGGATCTGGGGAAGAGCAACGAAACTGGATAACGCCGCGCTGAGCGGGGTTTGAAAGAAAGATGATATGGATAATCTTTGTGGATCAGAAGGCGGGTAAGTGACAACGGGTAGTGAGGTTCATCAGAAATTGGGGAAATCGTTATTCATGTCATTAAGGTGCGGACTACACAAGTGGAGTCTGTGGTGCTGATTCTTTTAGTGCATTTTTGGAATCGCCCTCGCAGTGGAAAAGGCCGAAAGCAGAGATGTAAAAGTGTGAGTATGGTGAGGGGACTTGAAATGGCATGCATCAGGAAGCTCACTATTGTCATCGTCGACAGAGCGCAGGAGTCGCAAAACGGTCGACAGGTCTAAGCGTGGACTTGCAATAACAGAGCAGCCCACCTCGGGAGCACCGGATGCAGCCGGTGAGGTTTACGGACACGCACTTGAACTTTGCCTGACCCGGAAGTGCTGCTTAGGTCTCTGGATTTTGGTGAGGGGAGTGGTGCAGGGACAAAGGTTGTGCCTCCCACGATTGCAGGGTAAACTGATAGTCGACGGGGACTATCGGTTGGGGAGAGACGGGCATCTTGCCAAAGCAGGAAGGGTTGAGGAGGAGAAGATGTGAGTGACGGTGCGATGCCGCTGAACCAGCCAGAAATGGCGGAGGTGATGTGGTGAGTGCAGGGACGGGTAGGGGAAAAGGCGAGGAACAAGGGAGCTCTATTCCTGTTCTGACTGGTTGGAACGGGTATGGGAGCAGTTGCGGGCAATAGAGAAGATGCGGGTCAGCAATCAGTCAACCATAGGAGAGGAGGAACCACTTTTACTGATCTATGAGGGTTTTTAAGATGTCGTGAAACGGAAAATCTCATCTGGAGATGAGGTGGAGACGGAGAAACTGAGAGATTGGGACGGCGCCTTTACTGGGGACAGGATGGAAGGAGGTGTATTCCAGGCAGCTGTGGGTGTCAGTGGGTTTGCAGGAAATGTCGGTGGATAGTTGGACTCCTGAGATGGATAGAACCTGAAGGGGAGAGAGGTGTTAGGTATGGTACAAGTTAATTTGATGGCGGGGTGTATATCAGCAGTGAAGTTGATAAAATTGACGAGATCCGCACCGGTGGAGGAGGTAGCGGGGAGAGGCTCGGAGAATGGTGCCAGAGAAGGTTGGGAACATGGACTGTCTCACGGAGCCAAGTAAGGCGTAGCTCGGGACCCTGCCAGTGCCCATGACTGAACTTGTGATTTGTAGGACATGAAGGGAATCAAAAGAGAAGCTGTTCAGGTGAGAACAATTTCTGACAGACGGGTGAGAGTGTTCGAGGTGAGGAAATGGTTAGCTCTATGTTCCAGAAGGAGGCAGGCGTCACTTAGTCTTTGCTGATGGGAAATGGAGGTGTTCATGGTGAAAATAAGGAGGCAGAGCTGGTTAATTCCAAGTTATCAAAATAAGAAGCGATTTCTTTATTTGTCACATGTATATCGAAACACACAGTGAATTGCATCCTTTTCAAAAAGTGTTCTCCGGACAAGTGTCGCTACGCTTCCGGCGCCAATATAGCATGTCCGCAACTTCCGAAACCGTACGTCTTTAGAATGTGGGAGGAACCCGGAGCACCCGGAGGAAATCCATGCAGACACGGTGAGAAGGTACAATCTACTTCCAGACGGCGACAATTGAACCCGGGACGCTGGCGCTGTAATAGCATTACGGTAACTATGCACTACCGTACCATTTTTTAAATACATGTAATGTCTCAGCAGTCACCAAGTTCAACACCATTTCAAGCTCTCACCTATAAACGAATTGTGATTCCTGTTTCGACGCCCCCACGTGTTGAATGTCTGGAGAAAAACTTAGCTCAACGTCCGTGGGTGGGGTCGAACCACCAACCTGTAAGTTAACAACGGGACGCTCTGCCCCCTTGCGCCACAGAGACAGAATCAAGTGCCGGGAGGAAAGGCAGAGGAAATCACAAGGCCTGAAAACTTTAACTGTGGACCCGTGAGGTCAGTGGTCTGGTCACTCTGGCTGTACAATTACACGTCGCATTTACATGTCGATCTAGAGAGTCACTGCGAGCTTCAATTATCCAAGTCAGGACATGAGGCCGCACCAGAATGTGTGCAGAATATACTTCAAGTCATTAGTTACTCTTATTTTTACATGCCTTATACTAATGCACAACTGATTGCAAACTCTGCAACACCACGTAGCCTGCTCATACTTCACTATACGTCTATCAGAAGTCCATGCTGACCAACCCGGATGTTGTATGAAGGAACTGTAATTACGAAGGAGCGACGTGTAATTTATTAGACAGGAAGGGGGACCGGTGAGATATTGTGGTTCTCCAGTCCCAAACTGGAGAGATGTGAAAGGCGGGTCAGAGAAGTAAATGCTTTAACACACACACACACACACACACACACACACACACACACACGCACACACACACACACAAAAATGGGGGACACTAGAAGATACAACGGATTGTAAATTTGTAAATAGATTCGACAGAAGTACCCGATATCTGCATTACAGATTCCCATGGAGATTTTGGCGGAGAGATATTGGAAAGAAATTTTGCTGCTGGGGAGAGTTCACTTCTTAAATGTGTTTAATTAATCTTGCAGTTATGCGAAAAGGATATGTCAGCACAGTCCTCAACTGCTCCCTGAACTTAGTTTGTGTCACAGCATAAATTCACTTGTTTGTGCAGCAACTCAGAAGCTGGAGCATGAAACCTATTTCAGTTACAAAGCCGACTTCCACAACCTATTCAATTTACAATACACCGTAAACACTGACCCTAACAGGATGAAGTTTACCGAGATGACAAACAACAATATTATAGATTTCCTCCTTCTCTCCATCTCTCTGTCTCTCGTAATCTTCCCACTTTTCTGACCCCGGAGTCTCCTGCGGGATCTTCTCGCCATTAAAATGTGTCGGACCCATTAATGTGTTAAAGAGCACAATCAAAACAAACAGGACACATAGGGTGAGAATATAATGAAGAAACTCAACTGTTGCCCAGGTCATCAATTCATTACACGAACATCCATATAATAAAACCAAGGAGTATTCACCAACCTGTACCAGGGTGTGTACATAAAACACCAGAAAATATTCTTTGTACTGCTGAGCGCCGTTACCTTTCCCAGAATCTTAGCCGCCGTTTTCTCGGTCGAAAATCGAGATTTCAGCTTTTGGCAACAAATGGCGACAGATCGATCAAATGTGAACGTGACGGTGCACCATACGGAACAGTCCGTAACGGCGTAAAGCAGGGCGTCGTGGATATTACACACATGAATGGACCTCACAAAAGCCATGCGATGAGCAATCGGAATCTGTCTCAATGTTCGATTAAAGATAAGGCCCAGTAGATCCGCTGTCGCCATGGCCACCAGGTGGAGGGTGACACATCTGGAGAGACCGCACTTTCCTCGAGACAGGACCGAAATCGTCACCAGGTTAACTGTGACCAAAACGAAAGCGAAGACAAATTGACAGGTCAGAATGAGTGCAGTGTCAGCATTCCTGGAATAACGATGTCGCAGAAACAAAGCTCCCTGTGATAAAATTAAATTGCAGTGCTGACCCCCAACAGCGTTAAGAAGGTATCATGCTCGCCTTTGTCTAATCACACGTCATATTACCTGCTCTAAAATCGAAAGCAAAACCAAAGGGTAATCCGACCGTGGCCGTGCAATTGTAGGTTCTGCAGCTGAGGTCTGAAGATTTAAACCGAACTGCATTTGACTTTGTTTTTTGTATTTCTGGCGTCAACCACGGGCCTGACGTTCGTCTGAACCAAGTCACGTTGACATCTTCTTTGAATTGGGAGATTAGCACATACATACACTCAAGTTACCGTTGATTGTAAAAATGATCTGAGTCTTTTGGGTACGAGCAAAATTTCCGACAACTGTTGGAGAAGTTATTGTGCCTTTCTACGTACAAGCAGCTCTCGCCTGCCTTGGATAATATAACTCTGATTAGACGTCTGACCCAATTGACATGGTGCCCTGCGACAGTTGAATTTAGACCAGGTATCCACAAGATGAAACATGTTTGTATCAAAAAAGCGATGCAAGTTTCGAATAACAATAAAGACACCCAATTGCACGGCGATGGAGCTGGTGTTTGAATGGAGCCATTTGAGCCTCACCATGAAGCATTCCCCAGCTATGCCGAGTCGCACTGTTATCTTGATCGCTTCCAAAATACAATTGGAAAACAATCCAGGAAACAATAAAAATAAAGGCAAGTAAAAATCATCTGTAATGATAATTGAAATCCTGTGTGAACTGCACAGGACATCAACTGCTTCAGAGTACGAGATATATGTTCTACTTGTGCAAAGTGTGACTGGTACTGGATCAGGATGACCATTGACAATCACCCACTTCCTTTCTGAACTGGTCCACGCAATCCACGTCCCTGTTCATGTCACGTTCAGTGATCCAGTGCACAAAGAGTCACACTAGTCTTATCTGAAAAGCAGGCCTCAAGGCAAACATGCAGTCCACCTCAACAATGGCTGATGTCCGTCGCATCATATAGCAATGAGAAAAGAGTAACGTGTCCATAACAGGTAGGGTCTGAGTATTTATAAATTGTGTTTAGCACGGGATTTTTCCATTTCAGGATCATCCCGGGAGCGGTTGGAGAAGCGGGTCCCTAACAGGCAGGGGCTGTGTATTTAGCAGTTGTGTTTAGAGCGGGCTTTTCCCTTTTCAGGATCAGCCCGGGAGCGGTTGGAGGAGAGGGTTCCTAACAGGTAGAGGCTGAGTATTTAAAAGTGGTGCTTATTGGTTAATTAGTGAGAGTGAGTACTTGGGGTAATCGAAAGAGATAAATATCAGGAGGGGCCAGTGAGGAGCTGCCAGTGTGTCAGTGGCTCAGGGTAGGAGTGGAGCCTTGAGGCTTTGGCTCAAGAGGCTTCGGCGAGCAAAGGCTGAGGTAGAGCTAGCACCCTGAGAGGTCAGGCCGGTAAATTCCTTTAGGTTAATTAAAGTCGGATTGGGTAATGAAGGCAGCAGCTCGGGCAGTTGTGTGCTCCGAATGCAGTATGTGGGAAGTTATGGACAGCACGCTTGTCCCTGATGAACACGCTGTAAAAGGTGCATCCAGCTGCAGCTCCTGATAAACCGTGTTAGGGAACTGGAGGTGGAGCTGGATGAATTTCGGATCATTCAGGTAGAGGCAGAAACTCCTATCTCAGGGAGATAGTTACACCTAAAAGTCAGGAGGCAGGTAGCTGGGTGACTGTTATGAAAGGGAGGTGGATTAGATAGAAGCAGTGCACACTTGTGGCCGTTCCCATCAACAATAAGTATACGGTTCTGGATGCTGCTGGTGGGGACGACCTACCAGGGACAAGTTGTAGTGGTCAAGTCTCTGGCACCGAGACGGGACCCTCATCTCAGTTAGGAGGGTAGGGTAAAGACGAGAGCAGTACTGATAGGGGATTCAATATTTAGGAGGACAGATAGGAGATTCTGTGGGAGAGATCGAGAATACCCGATGGTCTGTTGCCTCCCTGTGCCAGGGTCCGTGATGTCTCAGATCGAGTTCATGATATTCTCAGGAGGGAGGGTGAGCAGCCAGATGTCATGTGTCATGTTGGGTTCCAATGACGTGGATAGGAAGAAGGAGGACGTCCTGCAAAGAGAGTTTAGGGAATTAGGTGCAAAGTTAAAGACCTCAAGGTTGCCCCCTCAGGATTTCTACCAGTGCCACGTACTAGTGAGGCTAGAAATAGGAGGATCATGCATTTAAATACATGGCTAAGGAGTTGGTGCAGGAGGGAGGGCTTCAGATTTCTGGATAATTGGGCTTTGTTTCAGGGAAGGTGGGATCTGTTCCGAAGGGACGGTTTACACCTGACCTGGGAGGAGACTAACATACTTGCGGGCAGGTTTGCTAGTGCTGCTCCCGTGGGTTTAAACTAGATTTGCAGCGGGAGGGCAACCAGAGTGTTAGAGAAGAAAGTGAGGAGCGAGGTCTGCAGGTATGGACAGAAATCAAAGGTTTGCACATGATAGTAATGTTCTCAGGTGCATCTAATTCAATGTAAGGAGTATTGTAGGTAAGGCGGATGATCTTAGGGCGTGTATTGTCACGTGGGATTCAGATGTTATTGCTATTATTTAGACATGGTTGCAGGAGGGACAGGACTGGCAGCTTAATGTTCTGGGCTTCCGTTGTTTCAGACGTGATAGAGGGGGAGGGATGAAAGTGGGAGGAGTGGCATTACTGGTCAGGGAACAGATCACGGCTGTGCGTCGACAGGACAGACCGGAGTGCTCGTCTACAGAGGCCATAAGGGTGGAGCTGAGGAACAGGAAAGGTGTGGCTACACTAAGAGGGTTGTATTATAGACCGCCCAATAGTCAGAGAGAATTGGAGGAACAAATTTGTAGGGAGATAGCAGACCGATGTAAGAAACAGAAAGTTGTAATTGTAGGGGATTTTAGATTTCCACATATTTACTGGGACTCCCACACTGCGAAAGGGTTGGATGGCTTGGAATTTGTCAAATGTGTTCAGGGAAGTTTTCTAAATCAATATATTGAGGTACCAACGAGAGAGGATGCAAGACTTGATCTCGTATTAGGGAACCAGGCAGGTCAGGTGACAGAAGTACGTGTAGGTGAGCATTTTGGGTCCAGTGACCAGAATGCAATTAGTTTCAAGATAATAATGGATAAGGATAGGTATGGTCCTCGAGTGGAGCTTCGAAATTGGAGAAAGGCCAATTTAGTGGTAATGAGAAAGGATCTAGGTAGGGTGGATTGGGATAAGTTATTTTCTGGCAAGGATGTGCTCAGTAAATGGAAAGCCTTCAAAGACGAAATTTTGAGAGTGCAGAGTTTGTATGTTTCTCTCAGGATTAAAGGCAATGGTAACAAGCAGAGGGAAACTTGGTTTTCAAGGGATATTGGTGAGCTGGTTAAGAAAAAGAGAGAAGTGTATAGCTATTAAAGGTAACTAGGAACGGATGAAGTGCTTGCAGAGTATAGGAAATGTAGGAAAATACTAAAATAAGAAATCAAGAAGGCAAAAACAAGACATGAGGCTGCTTTGGCAGATAATGTGAAGATTATCTTCACATCCCCAAAGGGTTTCTACAGGTATATTAAGGGAAAAAGAATAGTAAGAGACAGAATTAGTCCCCTAGAAGATCAGAGTGGTCGTATATGTGTGGAGCTTCAGGAGATGGGGGAGGTCTTAAACGGTTTTTTTTGCATCAGTATTTACTCAGGAAACTGGTATCGTGGATATGGAAGGAAAGGAAAGAAGCACTAGTGTCATGGAACATATAGAGATTAAAAAGGAAGAGGTACTTGATGCTTTACAGCAAATAAAGTTAGATAAATCCACACGACCTGACAAGATATTTCCTCGGACCTTGAGAGAGACCAGTGTAGAAATTGCAGGGGCCCTGGCAGCTATATTTAAAATGTCCTTTCCACGGGTTCGGAGCCAGAGAACTGGAGGATAGCTCATGTTGTTCCATTGTTTAAGAAAGGATCGAAGAGTAAACCAGGTAATTACAGGCCAGTGAGTCTTACATCAGTAGTGGGTAAGTTATTGGAAGGTGTTCTGAGAGATAGGACATTTAAGTATTTGGACAGCCAAGAGTTGATTAAGGATAGTCAACATGGCTTTGTGCGTGGTAGATAGTGTTTAACTAATCTTATGGAGTTTCTTGAGGAGGTCACTGAGAAAGTAGTTGAAGATAAGGCTGTGGATGTTGTCTACATGGACTTTAGTAAGGCCTTTGACAAGGTCCCACATGGGAGATTAGTTCAGAAGGTTCAGTCAATGGGTATCCCTGGAAAAGTTGTAAACTGGATTCGAAATTGGCTGAGTGGGAGAAGACAGAGAGCGGTTGTGGATGGTTGTTTCTCAGATTGGAAGTCTGTGACTAGTGGTGTGCCTCAGGGATCTGTATTGGGGCCATTGCTGCTTGTTGTATATATCAAAGATCTAGAAGATAATGTGGTAAATTAAATTAGTAAGTCTGCGGATGACAGTAAGATTGGAGGTGTAATGGTCAGCGAGGAACGCTTTCAAAGCTTGCAGAGGGATCTGGACCAAATGGAAAAATGGTCCAGAAAATGGCGGATGGAATTTAATGCAGACAAGTGTGAGGTGTTGCATTTTGGAAGGACAAAACAAGGGAGGACATACACAGTAAATGGTAGGGTTACTAAGGAGTGCGGAGGAACAAAAGGATCTGGTAGCTTAGATACATAATTCCCTGAAAGTAGAGTCACAGGTAGACAGTATTGTAAAAAAGTCTTTTAGCATCCTGGCATTTATAAATCAAAGTATTGAGTGGAGGAGTTGGAATGTTTTGGTGAGGTTGTATAAGTGACTGGTGGGACCAAATTTAGAATATTGTGTGCAGTTCTGGTCGCCGAACTGCAGGAAGGATGTCAGTAAGATGGAAAGAGTGCAGAGGAGATTTACTAGAATGTCGCAGGGTCTTCAGGGTTGAGTTACAGGGAAAGATTGAGCATGTTAGGACTGTATTCCTTGGAGCGGAGGAGAATGAGTGGAGACATGATAGAGGTTTACAAAATGATGAGGGGCATATACAGAGTTAATGCAAGTAGGCTCTTTCCACCTAGATTAGGAGACATAAGTGCGAAAGGACTTCGCTTTATGGTGAAAGGGGAAAGGTTTATCGCCCTGGTATCTTGATCGCTTCCCAAATACAATTGGAAAACAATACAGGAAACAATAAAAAGAAAGGCAAGTGAGAAGCATCTGTAACAAGAACTGAAATCCTGTGTGAACTGCACAGGACATCAACTTCAGAGCAGGAGATATATGTTCTACTGGTGCAACGTGTGACTGGTACTGGCTCAGGGTGACCATTGACAATCACCCACGTCCATTCTGAACTGGTCCACGCAGTCTACGTCACTGTTCAGTGATCCAGTGCACATCAGTTTAATCCGAAACGCAGGCTTCAAGGCAAACATGCAGTCCAACCCAGCAATGGCTGATGTCCGTCATATCATATGGCAATGAAAAAGAGTAACTTGTAACGTTTTCTCTTCATTTGTCCGATCAGAGCAAGAAGCTGCGGCGTGTTAACAGACCGGTACCTAAAGGAGGTGCTGGTGAATCGAATCTCCGCATTGTGGGACCAACTGGACATTACAGACGCACAGTTGAAGGTAATTTATAGCACAAACGACCAATTTACTAACTTATTTGGGATACCGAGGGCAGCCAGGATTGGATAGAATATATTCTCGAAACCATAAATGACAGCAATGATCTCTAAATCATGGGACACCTTCCAGCTTCAGTGGAGATAATTGCAGTCAATATCGTAGATAATTCTGTGGCGGAACATGGAAAGGATTCCCATATTCATAGGAAAGGGGAACCTCACCAGTGGGATATTTGGAATTCATTAACCTGATCTCGTTCACAGTCACTTAAAAAACGAATTCGAATTAATTTCTTTGAGCCGGGAATATTTATGACATAATCTAAAGAGACACCGGTGAACCGCCCTCTGACCTTAATAAGATTGAGTTCACCACATGGTCGAGGAACAATGTTCACCAAACGTCTGTCTGAACCGCTTGTTATCTGGATTACCTCAAATTGCCCAATTCATTTGGCCTCTCCGTTTGTATCGCGCTGTCAAATATACGAAGTTTATCAGGACTCTGACACAAATTTCTGCTCAAAACACTTCCTTGTTTATCCATTGCATTTTACCCTAAGTCCCAAACAGCATCGGTGTTTGAAATGGGCCAACTAACGCAGGAAGCAATTGTTCTTTCGTTTCGCTCTAATTTAATCTTTTCACTATTTATGTGATATTCACCTGTAAGACTCCCTCAACATGGGCAATGAGGAGAAGTAGTTCTTCGTTCATGTTTCATTGTTTAATAGATTTTCGTTGAATTACACATGAAGGGTACGGCACCAACTCACCGACTAACGAGATTCTGTCTGCTTCAAATCGACACCTCGATTTGTCCACAGTAGAAACTCTCTCTCTGCCGTCAATGATACGCAGAGTGACCCAAAGTGTCACGGACCTTGTACTCGGTCGGTAGTTGCCCTGCGCCTACTCCCTCAACATAATCCAGGGCCCTGTACAGTTCGGGCAGGTGAATCAGACATGAACATTTATCTCCTCCAAATTTGCGTTTTGCACCAGTATTCTCGATGTGGTCTCTTCAACATCGGCGAGACCAAGCGCAGATGAAGCTACCGGCTTACCGAGAACCTGCCCTCCCTCCGCCATGGCTGACTGGAGCTCCCCATTGACTCCCCGTTCCCACTCCGATATGCGCGACCTGGGCCTCTTGTACTTGCAAAGTGAGGCTAAATGCAAACTTGAGGAACACCTCATATTCTGCCCAGGTAGTCCACAACCCGTTGGCATCAACACTAGATTGTCCAGTCTCAGGTAACCTACTCTCCATTTGCCCCTTCTCTCTCTCCTCCTGACCTCCCCAGTTTCTACCACACCCAACCCAGACCAGATCATCCAATCTTTGCTCTCCTCCCTCCCCCATCTGTCTATCACCCACGCACTCCTTTAACTGGCTCCCTTCCTCCTATAGTTTACATTTGTCCAATCATTTGCTTCCGATTCTCCAACTTCCTCTCCTATCAGATTCCGTCATCTGCAGCCCTTGTTTCCTCCACCCATCACATCTCAGCCTCTTTCGCTATTTCCACCCTTCCCCCTCCATCTGTCTATCACCTCCTCACCTGGATTCACCAATCGTTTGCCCGCCTTTGCTGCACCCCTTCAGTTTTTTCAATCAGTTGCAAGGAAAAATATTCTTGTGTACAAACCAGAAGAAGAAGAAACGACTGACACTGATCTCCTGTATTCACAGGAGACTGGAAAAAGGGAGCGACTTTGTTCCCTTCCCTGACGTGCAAGAGATAAGAATCAGCCTCAAACTTCTTTCTTCTTTCAATGAATCATTCAGTCCTGGGAAGGTTCCGATACCAAGTACCAGATAAATCCTGAGGACCGAGGTGGAAGGGATGGGTTGAGGGATTTCTTCTGCGCTTTATGAGCACTTCGACCAAGATGTCTTACGGTGCATTTTGCTCAGGTGCGTTGTACTTCCGAGGCAAATAAATTACACAAGTCAGATCCCGTTGCAAACGGAGTTCTAGCACATGGTACCGTGCAGCACAGCAACCGGCACATCGACCCAGAATGTTGTGCTGAAATAATTAAATTAACAATCAAATGCCCCACTGAAGTTAACACTTCTGCCCACACAATGTCCATTTCCTTCCATTGCTCGCACATTCTTGTGCTTAACTGAGAGCCGCTTGAACGTCCCTGTCGTATTTAACTCCAACATCACTCTTGGCAACGCATTTCAGACACCCACCATATCTGTGTAAAAACCTGACCCGCAAATACACTTTGAACTTAACCACTTCTCACTTTCAATACATGCCCTCTGGTTTTCGAGAGTTCAAACCTGGAAATAGATACTCAATGTCTTCTCCGTCTGTGCCTCTCATAACCCTGTAAACCGCTGTAAGATCTCCCGTCGGCCTGCAAGTTCATCCCACCTCTCCTCACAGCACATGTGCTCTAATCCAGGCAGCAGCCTGGTAAACAACTTCTTCACCCTCTTCACATCCTCAACATCCTGAGGGGACCAGAACTGAATGCAATTCTACATGTGACGCCTACCAGAGTCCTATCAACACATTCTAATATTGTTGATCACGAAATTGCTAACTTAAGCACCACCGATCTGTATCCAATCCCGTAAACTGTCCATTATGAGTGGGCAGTCACATATGTCTTCGCTGGCCTTACGGAGTTCAGAATTCTCTCCTATTCACGAATGTTGTTCTCCCACCTCGGGAGGTGCCCCTGCTATCTTTTCCCTTTGAATGGAACCTTCAGAGTTATACTTCAGTGGCATCCCTGGCAGCTGACCAGGTAAGCACTGCTAACGGCAAGATGGAGTTATCGCTGACCATAGCGCAGGGTTATCGATGACCATGAGAAGGAGTTATAGCTGACCACCAGACGAGGGTATTGTTGACAACTCGGAGGAGGTATCGGTGACCACGAGGGGGGTTATTTCTGACCTCCAGCCGGAGTTATAGCAGACCCCTAGACGGCTTTATCACTGACGCCTTGGTGGAATTATTGCTCTCCTGGATTGTTGATGGGGTTTCGTTGTAACCCTGTTGTGTCTTTTTAGAAGCTTCTCTTGCCTTGACTAATTGGATGGCAAGGTGGGCACTGCTGGTCACTTCAAAGGACAACGAGTTTGGAGGAAGTCGTTGAGCTGGAAACCTGAGACTCTTTTAATTCTGCTTCTCTATTTTTTCTCTTCCTAGGCTTATACATTTCGAATATTCAAGCACTAACCAATGGGCCTGCATGTGGTCAGTAACACCTATTTTTGCCGCAGTAGCATTTACCTGGGAGCTCAGACTGAATGTCTGACTCAGCTAATTTTGCTGATTTGGATCTTCCACCCTTAGATGATCAGCTAAGCCATTCGTGCCATGGTTCCCAGCTCCCTGTTATAAGTTGCTGCTTGTCCACACCAACTCCAATTAGCTGCACTTTACACAGACGAAGAAGCATCATCTGAAACTTAACTTCCACGGTGAGTCACTTCCTCTCTTCCGATCAGCGATATCCCCTTATTCAGCCCAACATTTCCCTTCTTTCACTCAAAAATGTGGAGGAAAAAACTGCCACTTGAGCGACTCCCCATCAGCCATGGCTGCAGTGTGAGACATTCAGTCACCTGTGTCAACACGATGACAGTTTCGGAGATTTCGGAACATCCCATGAATTTTCAGTTCGGTAAATACTCGCTGCTTCGGTGTTCCGATGACAGATTCAATATCCAAGCACACAAATGTTGTCAATATTGGTGACGTCAAATCCAATATTTGCCCTTTTGGTCACAGCTCGTTTATTTTATCACATGACTGGATAGACATGTGCGAACATCTCTCACAAGTCTGTATCTGGGGTCGAAAACGTTCTTCCTGGTTTTACCACTGAGTGTGTAGTGTCCATACACAGAGGCTTCCTGGAGAGGAAATATTTTCCATCTTTAGCGCGGTGAATGGTATTATTGCTGTAAAGTCCTCGGACTTTAAATAGAAATGCAAAGTGAACTTTCTTGAACTACAACATGGTTTAATTTGTCATCGCCTCATAAGTCCGTTCAGAATCCGTTTATCAAACAACATATCAGCCCCGCTGTGCGGTACTCAGTGCTTCACCTTGTTCGATTAGCTCTCCTTTCGTCGAATTACATTGCCGACCGATTTCTGGAAAGGCAAATATTCAATGACATTTGCAGGCTTCCGGATAGATTATGTACCTCCTTGTTCTTTTATTTCCTGTTTTCTTCCAAAATTCTCAGCTTCACTTTGAAAATATTTTTCAGGTTAAACTTCACTGAATCCAAAGTAAAATTCTTCATATTTTCCTCTGCCTGCGTTGTGTGTTTCATTTCCACCTGGATATGTGATATCAATTGGAGCTCTATGCGGAAACTGCGCTGGTGAATTGGTTAACGTCTTGCGTTTAAAGTCCAGTGAGGTTTCCTCACGCTGGATCGAACCCAGCTCGCTGCAGGCTTGCGGTGAAAGTGAATTTTCGCACCGAAGACGGCAGCTGAAAATCATCCGCTTTCGTTGGTAAACAGAGTGCATTCCGCTATTCTACTGACGTGTTAAAGCTTCCATGACAAGCAACATGGCCTTCGGGACGACGTTGATATCTGCAGATGTTCACCAGGTCAAGCAACATCCATGAAGATGAATTATCGTGAACTTTTCTGGTCAGTGACTTTCCCGCGAACAATGAATTGCTGCTGAGAAAGAAAAAGGATCAAGGTTATTTTAACGATGGTCCCAGACTTCCTTTGACGCAAAACGTGCAGTTGGTTTCTTGAAGTGGTTCCGACGGGGTAAGGAGGATCCGGTTTCAATGGACGAGCAGATGATTGATTTGGTCAGTCCCGGGTGAAGTCTGAACTGCTTCAGCTGTCCTCAGATGGAGTAAAGACCTTGTCAATGCCCATTTATATGTTCTAAAACATCCTTGTTGTATTTCACGGGCATATTACTTTGCATTTGGGATACCATTTCAAGAAAACAATTGCATTTTTTTGCGTCAAAAAAGTCCGGGACACTTCTATTTATACACTGGCTCAGTTTTCTCATCATAACCTTTGATGCCCTGGCTACTCACATACCTATCAAGCTCTGTCTTAAATACGCCCAATGACTTTGCCTCCACAGCCGCCCATGGCAACAAATTCCACAGATTCACCACTCTCTGGCGAAAGAAATTTCTCCGCATCTCTGTTCTGAATGGGCGCTCTCAATCCTGAAGTCGTGCCATCTTGTAGTAGACTCTTTTACCATGAGAAACAAATTTGCCACTTCTACTTCGTCCAGGCCTTTTAACATTCGAAATGTTTCTCTGAGGACACCTCATTCCTCTGAACTCCAAGGAGTACAGCCCAAGAGCCGTCAATCGTTCCTCATATGTTGGGAGTAAGGTGCTGACAGCGTTTGAATAAAAAAGTTTGAAGGAGAGGCATAAGTGCATAGGAAACGGCCGATGCACTTATACTTATATATGTAGGTATAAGTGCATAGGCCGGAGAAATAGATAGACGGAGGAAAGAGAATGCAATAGTTGAATGTTTTGAAGACACCGCAACTCTGGGTGGGACGGTGAAATGTGAGGTGGATTCACTGGGGATTTCAGCCGATCTGGACAAGTTGACTGAGTTGGGAAATAGGATGTTTTTTTTCTGAGTTTACGGTGAGGAGTTTTGAAAATAAGCAGCAGTGAATATGAGCAAACATCTTTTCACAGAGAGAGGAAAAACGGAAGAATTCATTGTGCCACCATAAGCAAGCCCAACAGCAGCAAACTACCAAAAACAATGTGCAAATCAAGAGGCCAGACGAACCGCCATGCAAACCTGACGGGTCAAAGGCCGAATCACACATTGAAGAGTTCTTTCTGGAAATCTAGCTGATTAAAGATGGGATGGAGGGATCCCGCAATATTTTAAAATTGCCTCCGTGGAATAGTATGACTGTCATCTCAATATGTTCGAACAGCCGTTATATTTTAACACATACCAAGTATGCATTGTCAATGTGCTTCCGTTTCGATTAGGTTATTGCATGCAGAGCAGAAGCATTTGCTTATTGTTTTCCACGATAATACAGGTGCACAAAATTCATGTAATGTCGTTTCTCAGTGGTCTGAAATAAACGAAGACGTTTTAGTCAGCGAATAATTGGGTTCCAAATGAGTCAGCCAGCAATGAGGGAGAATCAAACCCAGCTTTCATATTGGATCTGTATCAGTCCTTGAGAAGAAAGATAAAATGAATGTACATTCTGGGGTGATGTGCTCCAGGCAATGGATTGGGTCTCGCTGGGTTAGTCTCATACTGAGCCGGTACATAAAGGCAAAATTGATTCTTCCTTGCTGGAGATATTTTGTGACTTTGTGCTGTTAAGTCGAGGGAAATTCCTGACAAGAAAACAAAACGTTTCAGCTTCAATAGTTGGATCTATCAACAGAACGCAAGTGCAATAAAAGCTTGTATATTTACAAAGAGCAACATCGGTCACTGGTGGATGGTCCCTGAGGAAAATAGGGTCGCGAGTTCTCCGTCAGAACAGAAGATGATCGCTGGTTCACAAGAGAGAAATACACCTGTTGGCGAAAGAATGATGGAACGTCAGAGATCCCAAACTAACCCGAAGTTGGAGGAGTTCATGGCATTCATTAAAAAAAAAGAATAAGCAAACATCAACTTGACTCAGTGCCACGTAATGCTGAATTGGATCTGCCTCAATGTGAAACCAGGTCCTGCCACATGAAACTTAATCCACTTAAATCTCCTTTGAATTGGAGGTAATGTTGTACATCCAATGTCCCTGAGCCACAATTTGACAATGTCCCCAAGGTTCTGCTTTGCCCGACCATAGTGTTGATGTCCGCCTTTTGTACCAGACATTTCCAAGATGTACTTGCATCTAATAGCGGCCAGTACATTTGTGAATACGAACTGCTCTCCATCAAAAGGCACCGTTTTCTTCCATCGGGTTTAACAGACGAAGCCATACAAGATCACGAAGAAGTCAACTCCATTTTTGAGCGTGCAAATTCCAAAGGTGTTACGTGATCGGGCTGAGCAGAATCTCTGTGTGATATGCATTAGTGTGGGCCAGAATACGCACAGTTTCCATTCAGAAAGACAAAATTGATGAAGTGCACTCTTATCGCAAAGGGAAACATACATTGACAGTTTTGAAACCATCCAAACTCTTGCGGGAACAGTTGATCTAACAATGTCATGATGTCACGGGGAAGGTGTGAACGTACTGAGCTGTCGCGAAAGGCTGCAGGCACAAACATCTCGCAGAAAATGAGAAATGTAGTCATTTTTGTTATTGGTGGGAATGACTTTTTCCGGTGTTTCTTTTTTTTTCATTCAGTCGATTACAGAGCAACGCACACGGCACACTGAGAGACTTAGAAAATTAAATGGGCAACACAATGGATATTTGTGTCAGAAATGTATCGACAACCAGAAAAAAAAGTTCATTTACCTCCCTCAGCGTTGGAATCGCAGGGTTCTGAACATCTACCATGCACAAGTTTAGACCACCGTGGCTGCTCTCCACTGATCAGAGGGCAAAGAACAGCAGGCGTCTGGGAAAACCACCACATGGACATCCCCCTCCAAGTTGTAAGCTGATCTTTTGGGAAATATTCTCTACATATATGTTTCCATATGACGTAAATGGAGGATATTGGATCTGTCTAATCAGCGCCGGACCAAAGAGCATCCTTCCGACAGTTAATATTTGCTGACATGTATCTCCCGATATTCCACACAGACAGAACCGGATGACAGGATTGAACCCGCGTCCATGGGACTGTGAGCTAACAGCCCCACTCATTTAAAACTAAGCACACAGCAAAGATATATCAGTTGAACGGCAAGCGACAGTGGCAGGACTCGAACCTACACTCTTCTGGTTGTTCCGATGTTTCTTTTCTGGAATCAGACGCCTTCTCCATTAGGCCACACGGCCGACAGCACTAGAAACCAGTGAACGCAATTGTCACCACGACCACACACACATCACTGTTATATCCTCTGTCGGCTCTTTCACATATATATCCTGGAACTCTCTCTATGACACCACGTGGGGGAACCACCACCAGATTTATTGCAGCGGTTCGTGAAGACGGCTCGCCAGCACCTTCCCATTCGCAGTCACTTGTGGACAATGGATGCAGGCCTTGCAAAGTGAATACAGCACAGTCTTGGAAAGTGATTCACACAGCTAATCATCTAAGGAAACCTTGGATGTCGCAAGAGTTGGTGAATGTAATCAAGAAGAAATGTAAAGAAACCAATGCCGGTTTGGGAAGCCAACATTAAACGGAGCAGTTGAAGGTTATAGAGAAGCTGGAAAAGAACTCAAGAGGGGAATTAGGAGAGCCAGGAGGGGCCATGAGAAGTTCTTGGCAAGTTGTATTAAGGAGAATCCAAAAGGATCTCATACATAAATCGAGAGCAAGAGGATAAATTAAAGAAAAATAAGGAATTATGAGCTTGGCGGCCGAGGATGGGACGAGGTCCAAAATGAGAACATTACGTCGGTATTTACAAAGGATAGAGAGATTAATTTAGAGCGTGAAATATGATGGCACATTTGAGATGAATCAATAGCTTTTGTTGTGTCTCTTAAAGAACATTCAGGTGGATAAGTCCCCAGGGCCTGATGGGTCATACCCCAGGGTATTGAGAAAGAACCGCTGCCGACGGTATCAATTGCACGGAGGGTGCGATAGAATATGGCAGAGCCTCGCCCTGAAACTTCCCTGAGATTGTTTCACAGATCAATGTCACCTCCCCGCCCCGCCCCTTCCCCTGTGACATCCTTCCACCATGTTCTCCTCCCGACGTCAGAAAAATGCCGGGCTTTCTCGAGTGATTCAGGCAAACACTTTCATTTCATGATCAGAACCTTGAAGTCTGATACTGGAACTATTTCCCTCAAGGAGTTCATCCTCCCTGGACAAAGAGTGCTGCATGTAAAGGTATTTTAAAATATCCGTTATTTTGATAGATCTGTAAGTTCCCCCAATTACCTTCACCCATTTTCCCAATGAATCTTCCACTCCTCTCCCCAACTGCACCTTCCCGAACTGATTAAACGTTTGCAGACTTCCTGCTACAACCTGGAACAGAATCTGCCGGAAACCCACTCTCCCTGTGAAGACATTTCAATCCTCCCACGTCCGCTGCCTTTCGTTTACTCTTGCAATCTCTGAATTTTATAATTTGGCAACAAGTCGAGCTCTGGAAATGCAGTTATTTCTCTCACTACTTTTTATAATGTTATTATTACCCTGACATCTTTGGGTCAGCTATTCGTTCGTGACACAGGTGGTGTCTGTCCAGGGTGAATCCTTGTCGAGCGGAGAACAATGTGGAATTAGTGCAGGATTGGTGTGGGTGGGGCGTCGAGGGCACTGTGGGGCAAAGTGTCTGTGTTATCTCAGTCAACGCAACCTGCGGCACAGTGTATGTATGAATTAGAATCTCCTTATTTGGGCCATACACTGATCAAAAAAGTTTCTCTCTCTCTCCATCCCTGTGCGACTATTTAGAAATCCATGAATCACTTATGCTTTGCTAACCCTGCTTTGATGATGTCCATGCACTGTCACCAAATTGTGAACGTCTGCCCCCAGCTGCCTCAGTTCCTGCCCCCTGAAGTATGTGTCATTTGGTATCTGTTTTCTCCGCTCGATTCCTCTTCCTCCTGCCCCGCCCCTGCTCTGCGATTTCTGCCGCTCTCATCTGCATCCGATTGTCAGCTCCCACGGAGTTGACAAGAAATTCCATTCTCCGCCACCCACCATGTGTGTTTGTTTCCAATTTTACCCGCCCTCTTCAGAAAAAGTAACAGAACATATTGGAAAACGGATCGGGCAGCTGGGCTGAGTCTCCCTCCACTCAAGGGAGAAAATGTCCTCCAGCTCTCGGATGTCCTCTCCTTGGGCCACCTTCCGATCAATGTGACCGCTGCCGTATTCGTTGCACTGGCCTCGCTATTGCGAAGCAACTGTGTAGATGCGACTTCGACAAATATTTTGGTTGAAATGGATGAGGTGAGGTACCCGCGGCTCCTTTATCCCGCATTACGGTAAAACTAATAATCAGGTTAATCAGACGCGATTTGTCAACATCCAATCCGTTTGTTCTTTTGGTATCAACTTGTGCTAAACTTCTGAACACAGAATGTCACCCATTCATTTACAGGCACCTTTGTGCGGTGTCGCACATCAGCGAGTTGGGCGCTGCTCTGCCCGTTTCATTTTACCCTCAAAACCCTCATCATTCGCCATACAGAATTTCAGTCCAGTCCCGTACAGTTTTGATTTCGTTATCCTTGTTTTGACCACTACTTTCCCTCTTAGTCTACTTCACGAGACCCGCACGGAAAACATGATTTGAAACCCGGAACACTTCAACCCCTCGCCTCCCGTCCCCCTGCACTGCTGCTCACGAATTCAAAATCTGCTTGCACCGTTCGGACGACTCCAGCGTCTTCAACTTTCCCACTGAACTTCTGCTGATTTTAATTGTCCCCACATGAATTGGCAATGAGGTGATATTGTTCCGGATTAATGACCCATATTTCCCAATAACTTGCCTGTTTCTTCCCCAAGTGTGTTTTTTTTCCATAAGGTTCTTATTCGTGCAGCAACAGACATTTCTGTGTGGCTGACGCTCTCGTTCACATTTGATCGATATGTGATGATTTATTGCTACAAGTTGAGGACTAAATATTGCACCGATAAAAGTGTAACCATACTTATAAGGACAGTAATCACGCTGTTTTGTTGTAAAAACATCCCCTGGTACGTTGCTTAACCCTTCATTTATTGAAGATAAGGTACCATGGGGCTACGATACAAAGTCAGTTTCCACAACTAAACCCGCATGGGTGGCATTCGGCTGGATTTTTGCTGTTTCCTCAGCTCCCAATGTTCTTGATATCACTGCTCAACGCTCTGACAGTAGGTCACATTTTAGCGACCAGTAGCGTTCACAAGAGGGTGAGAGGCAACAAGAATCATGTGAATTACAATGACGCCGAGATGGAAAACCAATGCAAGTCCATGATCTTCCTCTTTGCAATATCCGGTAACTTCATGCTGCATTGGATGTTGTGTTTCGTATTTTTCATGTCAATCCCAATTAAAAGGCGTTATTATTCAACTGGTTTCTACGGCCCGTTGTTGATCGCAGACTGAAGCCGGGACAGGCTGTTGATTCTGATCTGCTGTAAAAACACTTGTATTTATGCAGTGACTCAGTCCAAGTTCAGACAGGAGCTGAAGAATGTGGTCAAACATCCGCTTAGAACAATGAGTAGGTCAAGGAAAGAAATAATGTCGGAATTCCGAGCATTAGGCCCCAACAGCATTTCATTTCCCACTCCACCTGAGTCCAGCGATTTTTTGGTCTGCTTCAGAATCATCTTTCGGCAGCATCCGGAAATCTTGCGCAGTTCTGTGTTTTAAGTGAGTGAAAAATATCAAAGAATTCGACTCAGATGACTGCAAGCGTACCAGGTTATGGAGTTAAAAAGTTACCTTGCACACAGGTACATTCAAAACCTTTGGATGAATTGAACATCCAACGTTAGGTTCTAATCTACCGTCAGTCCATTGAGGAATTGGTGTTACAGTGTGAAAAGAAACACTTATAAATTTTGGACAAGAGGGGAATACAAACCAACTGCGGATCCATTCCGAGCAATGAAGCACCGATTCTGATCAAGGTCACATGTTCAATTCCCTTTCTTTTTATTGCCGGCGACCTCGCCTCTAGCAGCAGCGCTGGGATCATTTATTTTCGAACTTTGGGAATAACGTTTCTCGTCGTGAATTCACTCTTTGTCTGTGGAAAGTGGTTTCCAGCCGCGCGTCCAACGGATGGATTGCCGATGGATGTTGTTTCCAACGGGCAAATATCTTGGTCTTGTCTATTATAACCGCAGATCAATGGGAAAGTGCCAGGGACATTTCTGTCAACACTGACGTTTCCAGCTGCGAGATTTAAATGTCGCTCTGAATGTGGTTCTTCCTGCAAGGACTCCCCTTAACATACATGTGACCAGTTTATTTTTTAATTGGTGAATCTCTTGCGCCATTTGTTCAGTAGCCAGTTCTGTTGGACACGCCCTTCAATGGTGTACTACTTGCGTTCTCTGTCGCTAATTGAGGCCCTACCTGCAAACGGATGTGTCGAGAACATGGATTTCTCATTGAAACAGGCCGGATTCTGAATGGGCAGGAGCACGGATGCTTTATGACGGAGGTGCAGACAGTTTGTGATCGAATATAAGAGAAAGACGAAAAATTATTTCCATGTGAGTCGTCAGCAGATTTCCAACACCTCTCGCTTTTGTCGGAAACTCAGTAAGGGAGGAAAGGTTGGTTGAGATTCCCAACAACCAGATTATTTCTATTAAACTGTTGGAGATTTCCGTGTGGTCCTGGGGACAAATAGGAACGGCTTTGTTGCAGAACGGAATGAAAGTTTATCCTACCGCCTGGTACAAAACAATGCTCACCTTCTTCCAGATCTCCAGCAGCTGAATCTGACGGAAGAGCGGTCATTATAAAGTTTCTTGGGGCGATCTTCCAGAAACCTCAGGGTCCAGTGACCTGGACCCTACAGCAGAATTATTTAATGTGAACCAGCAGTCCCGGTTCCGAACAGCATAGATCTAAATGACACACCGAATGCCACATTGGCCATTCGGTACCGTTGACCAGGTCCTGGAATTGGTAGTCGACGTGAGATGAGACAGGTCTTCAATGGACGAAGAAGAACTGAGACCGAGTAGTTATGAGTGGGGTTGGTTAGCTTGGGATAAGATTGCAATGACTGGGTGACAAATGGTTGAAATGAGTTTGGTATAGATCGGGATTTGATGGGCGGCACGGTCACGGTGGGCAGAATAATATATCCGTGTGATCCCGCTCCATGGAACATAAACAGCGTGAACTCGTGTGGTCAAGAGTTTTTCCAGTTACATTTCCTGCATCATCCCTTCAAAGACCATCAGGACCCATACATTCCGGTTTCAAAAGAGGAAAATGTTGTCTGTACAGTTCTGTAACTCATATTGGGGCCAGAGTCAGAATGTTTTGACGTTAAAAAGGCTTGTCGGGTGAAGTTGAAACTGTCTAGATCAAGAAGCCACTGTTTGAAGATGAGGGCTGGACCAGTCAGAGGAGACGAGAAGAAGTGTCTTCAACCACAGGAAGAGTATCTTTGGAATTCTCCGCCTGAAAACTGATGCGTCTCACTCGCTGAACATAATTTCGACAGTGATGGAATTACAGTGGACATTAAACGAATTACAAGTGTGAGTTTAGTGCAGCCAAGTGGTCCTTAAATAATGTCTTGGCCATCGTTCTGTGACTGGTGGAGCTCTTGTCTGCTGGTAGATTTATTTTATACTTATTTTAAGCAACGAGTGAAGATCTTCCTGCACAGCTAATCAAATTCCACAGGGAACAGTGGAAGTAAACTGCAATGCAGTATTATCACATTCTCCCGCCGACCGTCAGGTATTGAAAGAATTTGCTGTGCATGTGAAATGCAGAGTCAAACTCCTGCAGTTTTCATTCACCTTCTCCACGATGGGAACAGCGTGCGTCTGAAAAGAGAAAGCCGTGCAGGTCTGTAGAATCCCTGGGTTCTCAGGTGTGGCGAAGTGCGGTTTGATTCATGATTCTCTCCCGACACTGTTGCAGCAAAGACCCCCAGTGC
Source organism: Pristis pectinata (assembly GCF_009764475.1). Taxonomy (NCBI): domain Eukaryota; kingdom Metazoa; phylum Chordata; class Chondrichthyes; order Rhinopristiformes; family Pristidae; genus Pristis; species Pristis pectinata. The sequence continues at coordinate 52,784,903 of NC_067418.1, forward strand.
TGCACAGCCCGTTTCTTGCCTCAGGACCTCCCTGAATGGGTCAGTCTCATATTCAGGTCCATTATCACTGACATATGTCGTGAAATTCGTTGTTTTGCGGCAGCAGTACAGTGCAAGACAAAAGGACAGAACAATTCCGAGAAGTTTCAAAAAATAAATGAACAGTGCCAAAGGTTCATGGGTTCATGGTCCGTTCAGAAATCATTCACCACCTTCAGAGATCACGGTCATGGGCTCCTTTTCCATTTACTCTGAGTGCCACAGTTTCTACCACTGACGATCCACATGAGAGCGTCTGAACCACGGACACACTGATCCCACGGAAAAACGAATTTGAAATTCCAATCATTGCGGTGACGTTCATTTCCCAGAGAACGGTCCATTCATCAAGCAGCAGGGAAATAGAATTCAGTACTTTGCTGCCAGAAAAATGACGCAGCCTGTTTCCGGTAAAAGTTTATCTCGGGGGAACTTGGAAAAGACGAGACGGGAGTCACCGTCACGGGTTCTCCGACTGTTCCTTTGCGTAATATCTGGAATAGTTGGGGCTAGTAAATAAGGTGGACAGAACGACATGGGAGCGGCGTGATATAATTTCATGAAGCGTAACTTTTATTTTAAAATCTAGCGGCAGTGATAGGTCAGGAGGACGAGATATGTTCAGTGCCCGAAGGACTGATGGTGCAAGCCAACACTACCGGCAGTAAATCAGGAAATGGATACGAAGGATGAGTTAGTGGCTGAATTGCATTCCGGAGTGGGATTCGAAGCCAAGTCTCCGCGACATCAGCCAAGCACCTGAGATCACTTGGTCACGCTAATGGCCAATGCCACCGTTCTGTGCTGGTGACGACGCTAACGTAAATCCAAAAATCAATCCTCATTTTCTGTCTTCGGAAAAGAGCAAATCTGACTAAAAAGGTTTTCTTTGCATTTCTTACCCGAGAAAGTGATTCTGGATGTTTACTGAAATGCCACAAATCCAGTGAAATAGCAGGACATTGGCTGCATTCAGCGCTGTTTATTTTGTCGCCAGAGCTGGGAGGTGAGGATGGAACAATGCGGGAATCTCAGCTTTCCTTAAATCTGTTTCCTGTCGATAAGAATAGAATTCTCAGTTACTATCCTGGACACTGTGAAATCCTAAGGATCTCCGTCCACAGATCCCCACCACACCAGGCACAGACTCTATCAGTTTATTGAATTAACTTCTCTGCATACACGACCTACGCAGAGGTTACATCGGTATAAACAAATGCAAAGGCCTCGTGAAAAGTAAGGGGTGATTCCTGAGGAGGTCACGTGGATGGGATATGAATGATGTTGAGCAAGACTCTGTTTGGAAGCGATGGTCCGTGTGCGAAATTGTAGGACGAGACTGGGTGTGAGAGGACGCCGGAAATTTGAATCTGTTTCCTTTACAATTATGCAGACATTGCTTCAGTGCAAGGACAAAACCTAGAAATGCTGGCAATTCAGGTGACAGCTGTAGGGAAACCATCGCTTTTTCCAAGGGCAGTGGAACTGCATCCAATTTAGCAACACAATAGAACAGTTCAATGCTCAAAAATGATCTGAACTCGTCCCCTGGTAGCTTCATGAATTTTAACGTTATAATTACGTTAGGAATGATTTTTTTAACGGACAGAGAGAGAGACAGGCAGGCAGACAGACAGACAGAGACCCAAGTGAGACTATAGATAATGAGGCAACGCACATAATATGCTGGAGGAACTCAGTGGGTCAGGCAGAGTCTGGGGAGGGAAATGAATAGTCGACTTTGAGAGTTTGAGCACAGTTTCGTGGTTGACGAACGCATCTGATACGGAGAGTCCTCTGTAGACCATTGGCCTCAAGAAAATTTCCTGCTTGAAACGTCATTGAGATATCACAAGATCGCGACATTGAAAATGACAATATTTCTTTATCTGGGATTGACCATGCATCAGTGCGCGTACTGTTGAAGTTCAGATGATCAGGAGGTGATTTCGCGGAAATCAGGTGGACTCCAGTTGCAAGACAGTGACCTTTCCGCCATTCCTCGTGGCATAAATTCGTAAATTTCTCCTTGCGACACAACCAGCCTGGAATTTCTCGAAGCACAAACAGAAAATGAGGGAAACATTCAGCAGTTGAGGTTGCATCTGCAAAAAAAAAACAGTCAACGTTTCGAGACTGGGAAACTTCGTTAAAACAGAGGAGAAGAGAAATACAAGATGGTTTTCGGTGCGATAGGAGCTCGCGCATTGATATGAAGAACAAAGAGGGTCCCAAATCCAAAATCCACATCGCCGCTGCAGCCACCTGAACAGCACTGTTGGAATATAATCACCACACCGGCTCCAGCGGTCCTGTGCACAGGTCCGGAGCCACCTTCTAGTGATCGACAGTAATTACCGACCTTCTGACAATACAATCGTCAACACTGATGCAAAATGTAATGAAAGCTTCTCAACTGCAATTGTTAATATTATATGTGTGTTTGCAAATAAATATTCCACCAACTTCTTTAATGCTTCAACACATTTAATTTTTCAGCGCATAAACATTTCTCCGGAATAGAAAGGCAACGGTTAATACTTCAAAGGTGAGAATATTTGGCTGATAACTCCTCCCCAGAGCGAACAAACAATGTAAGTTTCCCATATCTCTGCAACCCTGTTCTCAAACTTTTGCGCCAACATATCGTAAAGGGGGAAAGACACGGCAGGAAGAAATGTTATCGCCAAGTGCTCTCCGCTGCCGACTGTTCTGTCACCAGTGACCTCCGAACTCAGTCACAGCGTTTGATGATGCATTATCAGAAACAGCGGCCTAATAAAGCGTGAATGAAGAACTCCTTCAGCTGCATTGGGCCAGGCCCTTGTTTTCACAATGGATTAATGTTGAAACATCACATTACGGTTATAAATTGATGATTCGCACAGTGGTTCAGTGCAGAGTTGGAGCAGCATCGTGCCCCGTCTCCTTGCCTTGAACACTGCACGCAATATTCCAGTTACGGATTGTATTAGAGTAGCGCGATGAGCAGGAACGTTCTCGTTGGTCCAGGGGTATGATTCTCGCTTTGGGTTTGAATTTACGAGCATGCGAGAGGTCCCGGGTTCAAATCCCGGATGAGCCCTCTGTTGAAAACATCACTTTACCATTTTGGACCTGGTGGTGAAGAAGTAGTTTGGCATACTTGCCTTCATCAATCAGAGTATCGACAGCAGAGATGGGATGTCATGTTACAACTGCACCAGACGTTGGTGAGACCGCACTTGCAGTTTGGTTCCTCGCTTTCTTCTACTTTTTGTCTGTGATATTTCCTCTTTGCTAATCTAGGTTAAATATAGGCATAAGCAAGTAAATTTAACTTGCTGCTTCGTTGAACATGGGAGAGTACAGCAGAAGAACAGGCCATTCGTCCCACAATGTTGTGTGGAACTAATTAAAATAATGACAACTAATTACTCCTGTTGAGCATGGTCCCTTTCCCTCCATTATCTGCACATTCATGTGTCAATCTGAGAGCCTCTTTAACGCCTCGATCGCCAGACACCAACCACTCACTGTCTAAAACACTTGCCCTGTATGGTCTCCTTTGTACTCCAGCCCCCCCCCCCAAGTTAAATGCATGCCATCCAGCATTAGATATTTCGTTTCTGAAACAAAAAACAATATACCAGCTGTCCACTTTATCAATCCCTCTCATAATTTGATAAACTTTTGTTAGATCTCCCCTTCCCTTCCACTCCGGAGAGAGGGAAACCAGTTTGTCAAATCTCTCCTGGACAACTCCTGCCTCTGTTCCAGGCAGCATCTTGGTAAAACTCTATTGAGCCCTGTCCATAACCTACAGAGACTTCCTTCAATGGGGTGACATAATTGAATGCAATGCTCCAAATACGTTCCATCCAGAGTTTACTAAATCTGCAACATAACTTCCTGAATCTTGAATTCCATTTCACAACCTATAAACTCAAGCACACGCACGCCTTCCTTACCACCCTATCGACTTGTGCAGCAATTACCAGGGATTTGGTAATTACCTGGACCCCAAGCTACCTCTGGACAAGCTTCGTACGAGTTCTTTCGCTTCAGTTTTTATTCAATAGTCCGGTATGGAATTTTATTCAATAGTCCATCCATCATGGAATATCAGTCGCAGTTCTGTGCTTCATTCGATTTTCTGTCCTTTCCGTCTTTTCACTAACAAATTTTCCGTCAGAACGCCAGTGTAAGGGATAAATTAGAGGAAATTCCTCCAAGCAGAGATCGTCCAGAAGTTTCATTTGAAAAGGGAAAACGCTGTACTCAGTTCTGAATTTTACTGTCATCACGCAGAATTTGCGAGAATTCCAGAATTCTGACATCAGCGATGGAGGAGGCGGCAGTTTGCTTACGTTGACATCAAGCTGATAACCGCCCATAGGTTACTCCCCTTAAATCTGCTGGTTATGGAGAAGGTGTTCAGCCAGGCAGGTGCAGAAACACAAGCGAATCTCACCGACCCCAAAGAAAAACCCAGGTACTTCACCAGATATTCGTGCCGTCTAATTGCTCGTAAAATGTTATTGACGAACCTGGTGCTGCAATAGAATAGGCAGTATGGGACCGGTTCTGTCGCTCTTCAGTGAAACAACAAACGAGAACGGACGAGACTTTGCTTTTGACAAATTGCGGTTTGCTTTTTGTAAATGTATTAATCTGCATTAAAGGGGTTGACACTAGGTGCTGCAGCGCAATGGATAGCGTGTTGGACTTGTACTATTGTGTGCTCAAATAATTCAAAGATTCTGGGTTCGAGACCCACCAGAGTCTGTCCAAAGAAGGTCAGAATTTGAATAGCTGATGACGTCGCCTGATGGCGAAGAATTTGGAAATCCAGGCCATGGCTTTCACTAATCGAATACCAACTTAGTGAGAGATAATTTTCTCTCAGAGCGGCCCAGTCTGTGCGACTGTTTCGAGAATATACGGCGGGCATTTTGTAAGAAAAACTCTTTTCGTTAAGACTGTACACATCTGTTCGCACACTTGAGAGCGGATGTGAATGCGCTAGTGGGAGCTGAGACAAGATTCATTGACAATAGGCGGGATTTCATTCGCATGAGTAGTGTCAGCAGCCAGACATTTATGGCCACGTTCGTATCAACGGGCTAAGCCGAGGAAGGAATGAATTCCTGAATAGTGAACATGGGGAAATTGGCAAAAGGTACAACAGCCGGAGTTTCTGGGCTGTAATCTCAGGATTTCTCAGGGTACCACATGTTGGTGAAGGTAAGAAGAGAGAAACAAAGGACTGCAGATGCTGGAATCCAGATGAAAAAAAAACAAGATGCTAGAAGCACTCAGCAGGCAAGGCAGCACCCGTGGAGTAAAACAGACCGTCAATTTTTAGGGTCAGGAGGCTTCTTCAGGACACTTCTTCAGAACAGTCCAGAGGAATGGTCGTGACCTGAATCATTAAGCGCTTGTTTTTCTCCTTGGATATGCCTGCCCTGCCGTTATGGGAAAGGCTCTTTTGGACTTAAAGATAGAGGTACCTCGACACACAGTATTTATAATTCAAAAGGGAGAATTTTATTTACAAAGACAGAAGCGGGAACAGAATGAGAAGGAACAAATGCACACTCACACACTCACACTCGGGTGATCGCGAAACGTGGGGGATTCGCATACACGCTCACAAACACATACACACACAGACGCAACGAACTGGTACAAATGATCAGGGAACGAAGAAATACGTTGTCTGAACCCCCTGAATCTGGACAAATAACGGCTCTACGCAACTGGGAATCTATTAGTGCGTTCCGATACCTCTGTGGAAGTGACCCTCTCACCTTTGGTCTCGACCCCGGCAGCAATCGGAAAAAGAGGGAGAACTTCCCACGCGTCCCAGCTTTTCTAGAGCCGTGGCTGGGTGGAGACCCCTCAGGTAATTCAAACAAGCCAATTATTCAGGGTCAAGAACAAAGGTAGGTTACAAGCCAATCCTAAGGTGTGCTCTTTAATAGGTGGGGCGGAGCCGGACCCTTGATTGACAGTGGTGTAGTTTCCGACCCGATAGATAATGCTATCATCCGACCATGGGGGTCAGTAGTGCACTGTTATCTGACCGCTGGCCTTTCATACTACAAGGTATACCACGTGCAAATCATGGGGACAGCTACAACCAAGATAACAGAAGTACGCGTCAGTGGTCGGTATCTAAGGGAAGGCAGAAGTGGTTTTAATAAGCTGGCATGCACAGCCCAAAGTGCAGACCACTATCACAACTAAAACGAGAGTGGTGGCCCAGTTGACGATAGTTGCCTACCATCCCCCCAGAGACCCAAACGGCCCCCAATTTCCCCATGTGGTGTTTTGCTGTAGGAGCTGATCACTTGCTTTTGAATTTTAGTTACCAAGTCCCCAGTGTGATCAGCCAGGTCTGTGATGTTGCTGGACGCATCTGGGATAAAGGTGCAACACTCCATTCTGACCACTCACAGGTTCCAACTTCTGCAGCAAGTAGGTAGTCCAGGTCCATTTGGTCTGAAGGGCCATCAGCCTGACAGCAGCCAGCTCCGCTGTCGTCTAGGTCAGGGCATACCTGGTACGTTGCAGTGACATTTTGGTTTCGTCATTCACTGTCTGGAGCACGCTGGTCATCCTTATGACTTCTCGGGACAGCCGAGCTGTGCCATTCATGGGAAAGGCAATCATCCAGAACGTTTCCGCCGCTGTGATGGCTCTTTTGGGCCGGTGGCCGCTGTATGCTGGGTTCTCCCCGATGTCGTTGAGTTTGTGGACGTAGGGTACCGCAAACGCTGGGAAGCAGCTATCGTACAAGCTCGTGGGAAGCCACGGGTAGGTACGGTGCCCGCAAACCCAGTGGGTGCCGTTCAACGTCCAGGGAGCTCCCAGCTTAGCGGAGCAGCTGACGGTGGTCACTGTGACCCTTGGATACCAGTTGGTCTCGTGGTCACTGCAGCCTACTGGAAAGGTGGAAGAGTGGTCGTTTTGGAGTCTGCACCAACATTCTCTAGGCCGACTGGATTGCTGCGGGGTGACTCTGAGGGTAGGGACTCAGGTTGAGGTGAAATCGTAAGAAGGGAAATACCAGCTCCTGAAGCACCCACCCCATCGAGATTCGCTGGAGGAAATATTCTGTCATGGAGAGGGGAATGGTTGGGGACTACCGCCCACCCCCCGCCACAAATCGATTGACCGAATCCGACAGGCGCAAAAAGTCCGTGTAAGCAGTTCATTTGGAGATCATCAAAGGGAATCCCTGTAAGTGGGAGAGCTACACCGACGTTTACTGGGGTTAGGAGGCAAATCCAGCAGTCTGATTGATTGGAAGTGTGGGCGCATTCGTACGTTACACGAAAGAAGGTGTTCGTAGGCTCGCCGATGCCGATCATTGCAGTGAGGAGAAGGTGTTGCTGGAGGAGCGCCAACGTCCTGTAGGGTGGGGGGAGGGACAAACTCATCCTGGGCGGGTAAGGTTTTGGGTGTGAATGCAGGAGAGGTTAGTTTGACCGGGGATCGCAACCTAACGAGTGTCTCCGGGACCGTGAGCAACGACTTCCCCCTTCTGAGATCCACCTTGTGGCTGTCGGAGCCAGACCCTCCCGGAGTCCTCAGACTCGGGGGGTTTGGGGTCTCGCAAGTCGAGTGGTTGTGAGTGGGATAAATGGGGCCAGTGGGCCGTGTGTTGAGCTGATAGACGGCTTGCTGCAGCACGCGCGACCACCCTTTCAGTGTGCGGGAGGGTGTTAGTGTGCGTATAGTCTCTTTCAACAGGCCTTTCATATCAGGTCCGATACCAGGGGATGGTAGGGGATATGAACCAGCCACGATATCCCCGCCTTCATCGCCCAGTTTTGTACCATAGTCCCAGGGAAGTGTGAGCCCTGATCGGTTGCACCTCCCATTGGACTCCAACGATGGTGGAGAGGTGCTGCAATACTTTGATGGTGCTGTTCTGGTCGGTCCTCTCACAGCGCCCCGCCACCAGGACACCCGAATATGTATCCACCATCGTCAGGGCGTACTGTTTTTTATCGTGGCGTGGGAGCGGTCCGATATAATCTATTTGTTACACGCGACGCGCTCGCGTACCGCGGCGAATGGGACCTGATGGTCCCGCCGGCGATCCTCGTAGTTTTATCTGCTGGCAGGTGGGGCAATTT
>NC_067418.1:52793270-52840249 GCF_009764475.1 Pristis pectinata
CCTTTACCTCATTCAACATAGCTGATGGGTCGGGATCTTTAGGTTCGTCATTATCAGTGGTAGAATAGGAGTCATAATAGGTGTCCGTCTGAGGATCTGTCCCCTACCGAAGAGTTTCGTCGCTAGTCTGTGGCCTTGGAACCATTCGTCTGTGGTCTTTCTCTCCGTCTGAGCTGATTTCTCGTTCGGGACGCAATAGGGCCATGGAATTGACCTTGGGGCGCGACTTGGCTAGCAGTCGTTGGTAGTGAGAGCAGAACGGTTTGCAGACTAGTCGCATGATATGGGGGCGGCAGTGAAATTGGGTGCTAGATTGGGGCCGTGGGTCGGATCATCAAATCCTCCTCATTTTAGTCCGTATCATTACTTTGGAACAACAGGGGCACGCCAGACATGTCGGCAGGTACCTCCACTTTATACTTATTTCTTTTCTATTTTTATTCCCACCCTTTTCCTTATTCTTCAGATCTACCCCTTCCATCTCCCTCCCTCCCTCTTCTCCGCACGGAGACTTCAGAACTTCCCAACTCTTGGGATTTCCTTTTTCATCGCATGCTCTAATCGCCCTTCTGCGTCCATTATGTTCCCAACTATTCTGTTTAGATCTATTTGTTCGGTCTTCGTCCGTTATTCTCCAGGTAGACATTACTATTTTCCATTTTCCCCTGCATAGAGCTCCCAAATCGCCTTTTCTGCCTTTAGGCACTTATCCACATCCCAAGATCCCCCTAATGGGCATATTTCATTTCCCAATTTCTTATTGAGGCACGCCGATAATTTACAGAAGTTATTCCCATTTTTCGGGTTGTCTTTACATAATTTAGATAATGGGCTATTGGACCCAGACTTATCGAGAGATCGGTCTCTTTCCTTTTCCCAGTTCAGGTTCCTGACCTTCCCGTGGGGGATTTCCCCTCTTAAGAACCGGTCTAAGGCACGGTGGTAGTACTGGAGAACCGATATCAAAACTTAAAACTCAAAACCTTAAAATTCACAACCTTAAAACCCAAAACTGGGGACTCAAACCCCTTACCATTATTACTCCGAGGACTCGAATTTTCCTATTACTTGTGGCACTCAGACAGGTTTGCGAGGATTCCGCCAGAGGAAATTCGGTAAGAGAAAGGATTGATCTGGTGTCCGACTCCCTGAGAGGGATCAAGGTGAACCTTATCTTGTGGGCCCTTCCGTCTCAGGTAGTTGTTATCCTTGTAGATCGCTCACACTGCTTCCGAAACCTCGTCTTGGACTCCTGGCTGCCTCGCCAAATTGATATTCCGATCTTAACTTCGCACTCCTGCCTGCTGCAAAGTCACACAGTGCCACAGATTAATTCAGTAAAAACGTGTTTATCAGCAGTATACCTCCAGGGAGAAGTCTCGTCAACACTCGTTGAGAATCGCAATCCTAGGTCTCCCCAGACAGTAATTTATACAGACATTGTCATGCACACTTAATGAATGCGGCTCCGATAGTTTCGATCAGGCTCCTGAGATTCAAAGACAGAGATCGCAATTATTGTTCAGTATAACTGATTTACAATTAAGAGATTCAAAGACAAGTGTCACATTCATTGTTTAGGGCAAACCTCCCACTTACTGTTTAATACAACCATCACCCTTATTGGCTTGAAATCAAGTTCAGGACACAGTAATTACCACCTAGTCCTGAGTCAGGGGTTTGCTTGTGTGCTTTTTTTCATTAGTTATATGTACAGTCACAATTTCCTAACCCTTTACTTGCTAATATGCACACGTTCTCTCCATTATCTTTGAGTGGTCCTACCATCTCCCTAGTTATCCTCTTGCATTGATGGATACATAAGATGCCTTGGGACTCTCGTTCATACAACTTGCCGAGTACTTTTCCTGGCCCCTACTGTCTCTCCTCATTCCCTTCTTTATTTCTTTTCTGGCTTCTTTGTATTTTTCGGGGGTTCCGTTTGATTTCAGCTTCCGAAACTTTACATACGCTTCTTTTTTATTATTCTTACCTAAGTTCACCAACCTATGCGACACCTAAGATTCACTTACCTATTTGTATGTGTGCATCACTTCGCAAGATGTTCGTGAGTTCACTTCATTCACGTTGCAAGCCCTGAATTCATTTTCCATAAGTGACTGGGAAGCGGCTGGCCTTCATGAAACGCTGCAATAATTCTGGTGATGATTCTCCTACATGTTGTCAGGGAGGGAGTTCCAGGATCCAGATCTGAGGAAACCAACAGGGGATATAAAGTGCTGTGTCTGGCCGTGGCGAAGACTTATTTACTTACCTATCACGCCAGCGACCGTGCGGCCTAATGGAGAAGGGGTCTAATTCCTATAACGAATGTTGGAATGATCAGCAGACTGCATGTTCGAGCACTGCCACAGCCGGTTTCCGTTGATCGAACACAACATTGTTGTGTGCTTCGAATTTTTATGAGTGGGTCTGTGAGGCAACAGGGATGTGGGTTCAATCCTGACCGCCGATGCTGTCTGTATGGAATCTGGGTCCCGTTGTTGTGAATGTCGGGACATACATGTCAGTGAACGTTAACTGTGGGAAGGGGTGGTCTGTGGTCCGACAGAGATGACCAGATCGAATGGTCTCCATCCACGTATCATGGAAGCATTTAAGTACAGAATATTTCCAATTACGTCGATTTACGACATGGAGGGGAATTTTCATGTGGTGGTTTTACCAGTACACCTTTTGTTCTTTTACTTCGCAACGGTTAAGGCCATGGGCTCTGGAGGTGTAGTGTGGGTAGCCAGGATTTTAATGCAATGCATCCCCTGGATGGTGTCTTAGCCCTTTCTCATTCTTTGGTGAAGAATAGCCTTCGTAAATTTAGTTTGTGCATTGTAGATGTGCGGGACGATGTCAACGCCGAGGGAGGTGATTGGATTCTTTCCAGTTTTTGGTCCCTTTCTGACGAAAATATACATTGATTTGGCCGTTTTCTCTTGAGCTCTCAGTTTGCCGTGCGCAATGCTCTGTAACCGAGTGACTTCAAGAAACACTGAGACAAGTTATTGCCACTCATAACACAAGCGACGACATTTCTGATTTCACGTCGGCAGTGTGTGCCCGCGGGCTTGTTCCACAGTTATTGGCGTTAACACGATGCACGTTCCCATATCAACTGTGACGTCATTGCATTATTCAGTTGGTTTCTTCCGGCAAGAGGTTGGAGAATTTAAGAACTGTAAATATGCAGTGCTTCACTTTTCGATGAGAGTCCATTTCACCAATGACTTGTTTCTGAATGGAAACGGTGTGTGTTTGCCACAGAATTCATGCAGCAAATCTCCACACATTCCAGAAAGGTACTGTTCAGCCGGTTGAAGCCGCATGGAAGGTTCTCTTTGTTAAATGAATTCGACATCCTCTTGGTTTTATATGGTTAAGTCTTCAATTTCTCTGAGGATGGCAAATGTGCAGTTCGATGGAGAGCAGATCTTCCGATTCACAAGCGACATTGTCATCATGCGATGCGGCAACATCCTGGAGATGTGTGGCACAGAAAGTGGACAATCAGCGCATTCTCTGTCAATGGAGAACATTTGTCAAATTGTGGCTCAGGGAAATTGGATGCAAATTTAGGGTGCTATAGTATGTTGTGACAGAGCCTGATTTCATGATGAGGTTGATCCAGTTATGATCAGGTTGGGAAGAGTCAAGTGGACAATTTGTCATTCGGTCACTGTATTTTTTTTTAAGTACGACACAGAATTTTACCAGTTCTGGACATTTTTTGATCTCTGACGTTTCATTATTATTTCGCCAGCAGGTGCATTTTCTCTCTCTTGAGTCAGCGCTTACATTGTGCTCTGAAGAAAGGTTCACGACCGGATTTTCCTCCGGGACAACAGCAGTGACTTGGGTTATTAGATATTCTTCAGGATAAGGAAATAAACAGGACTTAATTGCACTTGAGTTGTTTTGATGGCTCAACTTACTTCACCTGAAACTAGTTTTTTATTTCTTTGCACGAATTGCCTTCGACACAAAAATCACAGGATGGCTCCAGCAAACAAGTATCCATTTTGCCCATCGAGAGTGAACCGTCTCATTGTGAGACCACCCAGCGAGTACCACTCACTAACACTCAACTCATATTCCGGCAACGTGATGAATTATATTTTTCCTTCCAGAGACAGATTCAGCTCCCAGCTGAACGCCAGATTTGATTCTCCCTATTTGCTGGCGACGTCACTCCGACCTCATTTATTTGCTGAATGAAACAATCTTTTAGTTCATCGTACTTTCGTTGCCACTCTCGCTCAAGAAATGGCCGTGGCGAAAAGCTACTTTCGACGAAGGTTGTTCACCAGGATTTTCCTGGAAAATGAGCAAATGCTACTGGTCTATATTCATTAGCTTTCTCCGACCAATCGATATGGAAGCACATTGACAAATCATCCCGGGTCTGTGTTGTGAATACTGTTTCAGGGCGGCAATTTTAAAATATTGAGCGTTTTTTTTTTCTTTTTCATACGCCAAACTGCCAGAATGAACATTGCAATGTCTGATTAGGTCTTTTCCCGTTCAGGTCTGTTTGGGGTCCCTCTGGGTTCATGTGAATTGGACTCGTGCTTTGTCGTTATTTTTCGGTGTACGCTGTACTTTGTCGTTATTGGACATGGTTGTGCAGGCAGAACGAATCGTTCCCAAGTGTTTTCTGTGAAACACTGTCTGCTTGTGTTTCATTCTTCTGATTTTTATCGTGCTTCACCATAACTCTGGACGAAATGCCGAATGCCTCTTACTCAGCTTGTCAAAATCCTCCGTGGATCCTCACAACATATCCTCAGGAATATCTTCCTTACATTTGACAGTTCCACCCAGTTTAGTGGTGTTGGCAAAATTCCAAATATTGCATTCTGTTTCCTCATACGTCTGTCTATTTTATTGTCCTCAGTATCTGATACCTCCCCTCACTGACCTGTCCTTCAACCAGTTTTTAAACCATGCTGGGAAATTACTCCCAATCCCGTGAAATTTAGTTTTACACATTATCTGTTTATGTGATACATGAATAAAGACCGTCTGATAATTCAGGTGCTTAGAATAACATCTTAAATGTAAGGTAAAGTGCCTTGTGAAAAACAATATATTAATATGAGGGAATTGAAGTGGGCCATGACAATGTCTTTGTTCCATCTGCCGACAGATCAGGCAGAGCAAAGTCCATCCGAGACCGAGCAATCACTCAGATGCTCGTCCATTGCACTCGTATCCTCGTGACCCCATCGGAATCGCTCCACCCAAACAGTTTCATGTTTCGCCTCAAACACAATCTGAGGATGACGACAAAATAATATTGATGTCTTTTTGTTCAGTGACATTTTACTACTCGCTTGAAGGTTGCTGACCAGAAAAGTTGACTCATCCTCAATGTCCATGGATGCTGTCGGACCTGCTGATCATCAGTGGATGTTAATGTTGGCCCCCAGGCCGTGACGTCCGTGGAACAGCGGAAGGCAGATGGTTTAACAAAAACAGCTGATGATTTTTCAGCCGATCCCTTTCGGTGTGATATTACACTGTAACCGCTCAGGTAAATTTAAATCCGCTGCGAGCAGGCTTCCAACCTGCGCGGGGAAATCCCCATTGCATTTTGAATTCATAGCCTTAAACACACGGCCATCGCAGCCTCCCGCAGCGAACTCGAGTTGATGTCACAGATTACGGAGGAAGGAATGCTAATAGCAGAGACAATGGGAAAGTGTAAATCATTTAATTTTTAATTGAGGAAAGTTTAACCGCAAAGGATTTTCAAAACGTAACTTGAAGAATATGGAAGAAAACAAGAGATGACAGAATAAAATTGCAATTAAAATATTGGAAAATCTGCAGAGGTCACTGGATATTTGCCTTTCCAGAAATGAAACTAATTCAGACACATAAATACAAATGAAGCATTGTGAAACTCTCAGCACCCCACAACAGGGATGATATGTTGGATTTTACCACGGGTGTCGACCGGTCTCATTAGGCGATGAAAAGTTAAATCATGGTGCGGATCATGGAGTGGTTAGATGCGGAGAGCGTTTGTAAACTGCAGCTCGTTGATAATATCTTCCACCCATTTCTCCTTCTGTTTTACAGCACAGCAGAATTGCTTCAAAATTGTTGCTTGAGGTTGTTCAATTTCTCAAAAACTCTGAGGCAGTGGAAAATAAAAGTAAAACAGCAAAAGTCATTGCGACATTGAGCATCTCAGGGAGCCTCCATGGAGAGCTGCTCCCTTCGCTCAGATCTGTGGTTTTCAGACAAATAAGTAACATGATCCGACTGCACGTTATTCGACACATGTTGTAGTATGTGGGAGTGGTTGAGATTGAAGACAGGGGTGGAGATGGATGTAGGGAGGGTGTCAAATTGCTGCTGTTATATTGTGCGGTGGTTTTAAATGTGCTCATTGTACTAGAATTGATCAGATCCATTTGCCATTTGTTGATGATTGCAATAGTTTAATGTGTTCATTTTTTTGTGTGCAAGGCACTGGACGCTTAAGAGCGATGTCGCGAATGCTGTACATAATTTAACATTAAACATGGCCCATGACTGTTCTGCCAACTCAAGCTCCAACCATATCATCAAGTTTGCTGATGATACAACAGTGGTGGGCCTTATCTGCAGGAACGATGAAACAGCTTACAGAGTGGAGATGGAGAGGATGGCAGATTGGTGCTCAATCACTTGAACGTAGACAAAACAAGGGAGATGATTGTGGATTTCAGAAAAGCCCAGGCTGACCACTGTGCATGCGCACGGTCTGCAGAATCATAGATGACCCTTCTCATCCCTCCCACGACTATTTGTCCCATTGCCGTCTGGCAAGTGGGACATGATCATCCGGCCCAGAACTACTAGATTGTACAATAGCTCCCCCCCACAGGCTGTCAGGCTTCTGAATACCCTGGAGGCCGTTTCGGACCAATGCCGCGTCAAAAGCCCTGGTTTACACAACGGCGTATAAGAACTTTGGCTGCTGCTGAACATGTTTATACATTTAGTGCAACACACTGAGTTCTGTATTTTCTTCGTCCAGCTCTGGTTTTGCACTAACCCACACTAACTTTGTATTGTGTATAGACCGTTTAATGCACTACCTGTACTTGAAAATTTGTTTGTCTGAGTTTATTGTATGTCCTCTGATGTATGTATGTCCCCTGTTGTGTGTGTCAGAGGGGAAAGGCATTTCGTTCCTCCGTGAGTTTTTATAGCACGTAGGTGAATGATAATAAAATATAACTTGACTTGACTTGAACTTGAAACGTTCATTAGACTACCGCTTACTTTCACTGAATTGACACGAGTGAACTCCAGCTTCAACGATTTACCCCACTCTGTGTGAAGGTATTTAGAACATAGAACACAGAACATCGAAAATCTACAACACAATTCAGGCCCTTCGGCCCACAAAGCTGTGCCGACAAAGGACAGGGTAGAGAGCAGATTCATCAGGATTTTGGCTGGAATAGAAAGTGTTTGCCAAATGAAGAGGTTGAACAAACTTGGATTGCTTTCTGTGGAAGTCAAAGGCTGAGGGGCGACCGTACGGAATTATGGGAGGCCTAGATCGGATGGGAAGCAACTGTTTTTTGTCCCCAGGGTGGAACGACGTAAAAATTTCATTCGGCAACATTTGGAGTATTGCGGGCAGTCTTGGTCGCCATGATGCAGGTGTGTGTGAGTGTGGGGGGAGGGTTTAGATAAGGTGCAGAAGAGTGTCATCAGAATGTTACCTGAAAGGAACGTCGTTGCTTTAAGGAGAGGTTGGACGAACTTGGATTGTTTTAGTGGCGCGTCGGAGGGCGAATGGCGACAGCATGGACTTGGATGAGGCTTTGATCGGGGAGGCAGAAGGATTCTTTTTCCCAGGGTGGAAAGGTTGGATGGAATAGGTTGAAGGTGAGAGGGGAGAAACTTAAAGGAGATTTGCGAGTCAAGGTTTTTTGCCACAGAGAGTGGAAGCTGCGTGAAACGCGCTGCCAGGGGAAGTGGCAAAAGCAACGAGATAGCGACGTTTAAGTAGCATTTATGAAAATTCAAGAGATGGATGTGTACAGACCATGCACAGGCTAATAAGATAAATTAGATTGCCATCATGGTCTGGTCAGCGCAGAGCCTGTTTCTGTTCTATGTTCTATGAATGGCTTCTCATTGTGTGTCGGAGACTGATGTCCCTCTGGATCGGTGTTGCGGTCTCTCGTTGTTTTTTGTTATTTATTGATGACCTGTAATGAGGTGTACAAATTACATTTTCTATATTTGCTGTGGACACAAGTCTGGGGATATTTGAACAGCCAAAAGGAAAGTGATACATACAGTGGATATAACCCGGATGCGGGGTGGACAGTCGCATGAAGATGAAGTTTAAGCTGGAGAAACGGACGGTATTACACTATTAACAGACAGAATGAGATGAGAGAGGATAGTCAAAATAAAGTCTATGATTTTCTTCAGAAAGTCGTGCGGGTGCAAAGGCCGCTCAGGGTTTATGAACAGAAGTCATTGAACGCAACAGGGCTCAGTGAGAAAACGCTCCATAAGGCGCAGATAATTTTGGGCTGAACTAAGCCTGGGAATACAAAATATGTGGCAGTTGTGCTGTGTTTTCTTCTATAACATTGGTGTGGTCTCCACATGAATATTTTCTTCAGGTGTAGTAGCGCAGTTACAGCAAGGATGTCGAGACATTTGCGATGGTCCAGCAAAAGCGGAGGAGAATGATTCGTACAGTGAGGGAAAACTGTTATAAGGATGGATCAGAGATACTGGAATTGTTCCTTGTGAGAAGAGGCGGCCTCGTGAAATCTGTCAGAATCGTATTCAGTAATGATCAACTGAGTCAAAGTAAGTTTTGGAAGGCTGTTCCCTTTGGTGGAGGAGTCTCGCGCTGGAGGTCACGGGTTCAATATAAAGGTGAAAGCAATTGAGAAGTGACTGCTGATTGAAACAAGTAAATTGCCATGACCCGTTTCAATAGAACATGGAACAGTACAGTAAAGAACAGGCCCTTCGACCCATAATGTTCTGCTGACATACTTATTCCCTCCAATCTACAGAATGCCAATATCCCTATATTTTTCTCTCATTCATGTGCCCATCCAAGCCCGTATTAAAAGCCACCAATGAATTTGCATCCACCACCCCGTCTGGCAAAGCATTCCATGCATCCACCACTCTCTCAAAGATAACCATACCCCTCACGTCTGTTCTGAACATACCCCACTCACCTTAAATGCATGGCGTCTGGTATTGGATCGCTCAATAATAGGAAAAATATATAGCTTGTCCACCCTATCTATGCCCCTTATAATTTTATACACTTCCAACAGATCACCCCTCATCTTCTGCCACCACAGAGAAAAGAGCCCAAGTTTGTCCAGCCTCAACTGATAGCACATGCCCTCTAATCCAGGCAGCATCCCAGAAAACCTCCTCTGCACCCTCTATAAAGCCTCGGCATCCTTCGTACAGTGAGGTGACCTGAGGTGCACGCAATAATCTAAATACGGCCTAACCAGACTTCTCTAAAAATGGATCATAACCTTTTGAGTCCTGTACTCAAAATCTCGATGAATAAATGCAAGCATTTCATAAGCCTTCGTAACCACCATGTCTACCTGTGTAGCCAATTTCAATGCGTCATGGACTTGTACCCCAAGGTCTCTCTGGTTACGGGTGCCCCCAGCACATTCTCAGTAACGCAAAAAGACGCATTTCACTGTGTTTCGATGTGCATGTGACTAATAAATATCTTATCTTATCTTAAGGGTCTTGACCTTAAGAGTGCACTGCCTCTTGACATTAGTCCTACCAAGGTAAACACATTATATTTATCCGGGTTGAACTCCATCTGCCATTTCTCTGCGCACATCTGCAACTGATCTATATCACGCTGTATCCGTCGCCAGTTTTCCAGACTATTCATAACTCCACCAATCTTAGTATCGTCTGAAGACTTACTAACCCATTCACCAACATACTCATCTCGGTCATTTATGTACATCACAAACAGCAGAGGTCTCGGCACTGATCCCTGTGGACCACCACTACTCACATGCCTCCATCCCGAATAAGTCCTTTCAACCACCACCCGTTGTCTTCTGCAGGCAAACCACTTCTGGATCCACACAGCCAATTCTCCATTGACCCCATTCATCCGAACTTTCTTGATTAACCGATTATATGGGACCTTGTAAAATCCCGTACTGAATTCCATATAGATAATATCGTCAGCTTCTACATCCATCAATCTCTCTCGTCACCCTGTCAGAAATCTCAATCAGGTCAGTAAGACACGACTTGCCCCGCACAAAGCCATGCTGGGTTTCCCTGATCAAGCCATTGGATTCCAGATGCTCGTATATCCTATCTCAACGAATTTCCTCCAGAAATTTCCCTAAAACTGACGTGAGACTCACTGGTCTGTAGTTCCCTGGAATTCCCTTGTTCCTTTCTTAAATGGAGGAACAAAGTTAGCCACTCGCCAGTCATCCGGTATCTCACCCGTGGACAAAGAGGATACTCTGCAGTTGCTATGTTGTATCTCTCGGTTTTGATTCACAAAGGGCCAGCACTGATCTTTATAATCACAATGAGGATACATTTCTTCACTTGCAGGGCGAAGAAATGTTGAATCCCAATTACAGTTTCCTGCCGGGGCCAATGTTGCTGAATACCCTTCAGAATGCAGAAGATGTATTGCTGGACGCCGACTGCATCCGTGCGTTTGGAGAGGGAACAGGAAGATGATGTCTCTATCGAGGATCGTGCTAACTGGCGGAGAAGACTCCAATTGCCCATTCAAGCTGTTATGCTTTCTACATTTCGATGTTTCTCATTGTCTGCTCCATGGGAAATTTTCATCAGTCAACATGTGAATATTCTCTCAGTCAGCACCCCTGCAACACAGCAGCTAAATTCATCCAGTTGTACCTTGTCTCGGAGTGGCAGTCCAATGCTCTTATTCAACACAAGCGGGTGCTGGGATGGGGGGGGGTGGGTGGGTGGTGGGTGGTGGCAGCGATCTTACACGAATGCGGCAAAGCCTTTGAATAGTTAACGGATATTATCCAGTCTTACCGAATACTGATCTCACATTACCAGCCAGATTTATTACCACCATTTATTTGTTTCGGAGCCAGAATCTTTCGCAAATTCTTCAACCCATTGCGAACCTCATCCCCCAGGTTGGATTAAATGTATTTGCATTTCCGTACGCCGAGATAAACGGTTTAAGGCGGATAAAGTTCGGAGATTTAAATTGCCATATCGGCTGAAATGATGTGTTTCCAACAATAAGAAAACTGAAGTTGCACATGTTTTCCGTGTTACAGCGATGTAGCGGAAGATCCGCATTGAAGGAAGAATTGGATGGAGCTGGTTTGTTTTCATAATATTACTTCAAATTTTGGGTGCACCCTATTCAAAATATTAATCTTGTTTTGTGGAGAGAAACAATACAGCACAACAAAGACCCTGAACGGTGTTGACGCGCTGGTCAGTTGTCGATAAGTAATATTAATTTGTTATTTCTTTCATATCCCAGGGGAAGAGTCTCTCTAATAGATATGAAGGCTGTCTCTGCAACCCGCTGTCTGTTGGCATCCAGCACGAAGCTCTGGACTCCAGCTTCCCCATTATTTCTCCGCCAGGATGTGGGTTCCAATCGCAGCTTATCCATTTTCCGTGCTGCCTCCAATTTCACAGGCACTAATGATTTACTACCCGATTATTGCAGTCTTTGGGGTTCCGGGTAAGTGATTACCTCCTGACATGAAAGTTACAAGTCGGCGACGAAACTTTTTCCTGCCTTTATCTAAGCAAAAGCCCGAATCTTAGCTTTCCCTCCTCACAAATTTATTGAAAGGCGGGATGAACTTTTATTCCGGCACTATCGAGCTCGGTAACTATTTGTTTCGGTAACGATAACACGTAGGTCTGCAGCTGCAGGATTTGCTTGTTTTACTGTATTTCCCGCTTGTTGGATTTTGACTTCAGTATCACCGCAGACAAAGACCGGTTCAGTTAATTTTATTGTTTCCATGCATCTATTGACAAACTCTCCTCTTCGGTTTCTCCCGGTAATATCCCGCCAGCCCCATCCCGCTTTTGTTGACAGCGCATTCCCCATATGTTCTACTTCATGAGCAACGTGATTTTAAATCAGAAACATTTCCACCTTACAACCCATTTCCATCTATGTTCCACTGCTGCTCAAGTATTCGGATCAATATTCACCCCATCCCCTCCTCCCGGCGCTTCGAGAAGCGCTTGTTTTCACTCTACGTATACTTATTTTATAATTTCACCTGTGAAATTGCTTGCATTTACCAGGAATTCACCATGACATCTTGCTTGGCTCACCAGTAAGATCTCCTGTGAAGCTATTAATTCACATTTTTATGTTTTGCTTTTTAATGTAACATTTTGAACTAAGAGTGAATGTCTAGTATTTTTCCAGAAATCAGTTCCACCGGAAGCAAAGTATCCATCCTCATCCCCAATCTTTCACTGGAGTTCTGGGTTTAATCTGTCTCTTTGGAACTGGCTCTACAAATGAACTTTGCCAGGCGAATTTTAATTTTCGGTTTGTTCCTTATCACAGCGAACTTGACGGCAATTGTAATTCTGTCCCGGGGAAACTGCGGTCTCTCCAAGTGTGTCTCACGCTACCTCGTAGCCATGGCAGCGACAGATCTGTTAGTCGTAACTACCAATGTGATACTGTATCATATGAATGAATTATATTTTCCAACAAGTTTCCTTTACATTACCCAAGTGTGCTCTTTCCGTCGGGCCCTTTATCATGCCGCAGCCGACATGTCCGTGTGGTTTACACTTTCTTTCACATTTGATCGATATGTGATGATTTCTTGTCAGAAGCTGAGGACCAAATATTGCACCGAGAAAACTGCAATCTGTGTTATAGGATCAGTGATCTCGTTGTTCTGTTGTAAAAATATACCCTGGTACTTCACTGTACAACCTTATTTTACACTACACGGGGTACAATGGGGCTGCAGAATGAAACTACAATTTTATTCTGAAGCCGCATGGTTAGCTTTCAGGTGGATTCATAACATTTTTACCCCGATACTCTCGATGTTCCTGCTATCACTGCTCAATATTCTCACAGTAGGACATATTTTAGCGGCTAGCAGAGTGCGGAACAGGCTGAGAAGCTGCAAGGATGATGCGTCTCGCAACGTTGCTGAGTTAGAAAACAGAAGGAAGTCCATCATCTTACTCTTTTCTGTATCCGGTAACTTCATACTGCTTTGGATGACGTATTTTGTTTAAATTTTTCTGTTAACGCAAATTAAAATCGCTTTTATTCAACCGTTAACCATGATCCGATGGTTATCGCTGAGCAAAGCAGCTACATGCTCCTGATTTTGAGCTGTTGCACAAACACTTGCATTTATGCAGTCACCCAGTCTAAGTTCAGACAGGAACTGAAGAATGGGATGAAATATGCGCTGAGAATGATATTTCAATGTACGAAGGAAAGAAAACAACGTAAGATCCCGGGCATTGGATCTCAAGAGCATCTCAGCTCCAGTTGCATCTGAGACCAGACTTCCGATAGGTCTCTCAGATGCATCCGCAGACCTTGTGCATTTCCATCATTTGCGTTGTTGAATATGATCCACGATTTAGCCTCAGGTAAATCACGAGTTACCAGCTGGTCACAGAATTGCACTGTGAACCAGCAAACGATGATACTGAAAACATTGATTTGTGTTTCTGATGATGTAATAGTTGAATATTATGTTCTTGTTCACGGCTGAAGCATTTGGGAAGCAGTAGACAAGTGTGAACACAGATGTGTAATTACTTTTAAAGGAAGAAGGATACAGGTGTACGGATTATGTTCAGTACAATAAAGCATTGACTATGATGAAGGCCACATTTCGGATACACTTTTCACTTTCCTTCCGGCAACTTCGGGCAGAGCTGGGACCACTAATTGCGAACCTTGGAATGTCTGTTTCTCGCCGTCAGTGAACTCTTGTCTGCAGACAGTGGTTTCCAGCCGCATGTGCAATGGATGTGCCGCGACGAAATGTTGTCCACAGTGACCAATATCTCGGTAATTCCAGGGCAATTGTAGTATAAAATGAGAGTGTCTTAGACGTGTATAACAACAACAATGTTGAAAGAAATTAAAATGCATTTATGAGAGTGGATATTTCCGTTGCAAATCCTCTGGACACGAAACTGGCCTGCAATGTTTCCACTGGCATGTTCACTGAGAAGTGGTTACCGCAATTGTGAGCGCCCATGATCACAACTTTAAGTGACCATCCACTGCTGTATACTGTCTCAGGAGGGCCGTGGTTGTACAGATATATACCGCACCTATTGATCACTGGTTTGAAACTGGGCACAATCTGATAGAGCAGTAGGGTGGCTGCTGTTTCTATCAGCTGTGCTCATGTTGTAATTGAGTGTAATTTTTTTTTTAAAGTGGAATTTGCTCCATGTGATTCGTCAGTTTATTACCAAATTTTCGACACTTTCAACGAGATATACCAAGGGAGGGCAGGTTGCACGTTTCACAACAATCCTAAACATTGCTATTAAATTCGCTGTGATAACGTTGGTCGTGGGAAACAAATGGGTAGGCAGTTCTTCTGAAACGTATTGAACATTTATTCTCCAGCCCGGTTCTAAATGTTACCCCTCTGTTGCCAAAACACCAACAGATAAATCTAGCTGAAAAGCAGGCGATTGTCACGTTACCCTGGGCGGTCCATCAGCAACATCAGGGTCCAGTGATCTGAAGCCTGTCACAAACCAGCAACAAAAGAAACACACTGAGCATGATTTAGTGTTAAAAACTATTTTATTAATCACTACTTATGATAATACGTAAAATAAAAGTAAAAATGTTAGTATGTTAGAATTCAAGAATGTTAAACCTCGAACGTTAACCCCAAAACTAAACTCTTCGTGTGTGTGTGTGTGACAAAGTCCAAAACTCCCAGTTCCGGAATGGTTCTTAAAGTTCAGTTCCGCAAGCCATAAGGTGAAACATGAGCAAGGGCTCCTTCAACAACCACCGTTGTCAGAAGATAATTCGGAGATGTAGAAAAACATAGAGAGAGTAAATACGAAATCCAAATGTTCCACGATGGAACCCAAACGACACTCCAGTGTTTTGTCGGTAGTGACTTCCTCACCCCGAAAAGCATCCGAATCGTGGACGTCCACACACAAATACCGGTTTCCTTCTACAGGTCAGCAACAAAGTGAACTCCACCGGATTACTTCCAATTTCCATACATGGATTTCTCTGGCAAACACAGTTATTGTTTCTCATCCATCGATACGGAAAACAAGCAGGCTGGTGTCTCTCTCCCTTCTCTCTCCTCTTCTTCTTCTGACCTCTTCAACAACGTCATTACGTCCTTTATCTTCTATTGACGTAAGCACGCCCCACACACACATACACACACACTCTCTATCTTAAAGGGACTTTCACTGAGTCCGTAACACCTCCCACCTAAAAAACAATTTTCCCAAGAAAATTTTAACCGCGCATACAGTTAGTAATGTTAATAATTATCATGCTACACAACTACAGACTATCAGATTAGTACAGATACATGTTTCCCATTTACCATCGGGAAAGACAATCAGCAATCACATTATCTTTGCCTTTAATGTGGGTTATCCTGAGATCAAACTCTTGCAAAATTAAACTCCAGTTTAACAGATTTCTGTTCTTGTTTTTGACTCGGCTCAGAAACACCAATGGGTTATGACCTGTATACACAGTCAATGGTTTCTGAGCAGTGCAAACATATACACTGAAATGTTGCAAGGCTGAAACAAGCGACAGTAATTCTTTCTCTATGGTGGAATAATTCTTTTGATTCTCATTAAATTTCTTTGAAAAGTAAGCTACAGGATGGTCAATATCATCAAGGTCACCCTTCTGCAACAACACAGCTCCTGCAGCTTCATCACTGGCATCTACTGCTAATGAAAATGGCTTTTCAAAGTCAGGTGTTTCGAGCACAGGATGGTAGCATAAAATGGCTTTCAGCTTCTCAAATGCTTCTTGACAAGAATCTGTCCAAACAAACTTCACTCCCTTCTTCAGAAGATTAGTTAGGGGAAGAGCAATATCAGCAAAATTTTTACAAAATTTTCGATAATATCCAAACATTCCCAAAAATCTTTTAACAGTCCTCATACCTGTGGGAATAGGGAACTCAGATATTGCTTGAGCTTTTGCCTGACCAGGAGCTTGCTTGCCTTGACCTACAACATAACCAAGATACGTCACAGTGGCATGGCCAAATTCACTTTTAGCCAAGTTAACTGTAAGGTTAGCCTTGGAAAGTCTTTCAAACAACCTTTCTAAAGCAGAGATGTGATTCTCCCATGTATCATTCCCAGTCACTAAGTCGTCAATGTAGGCATCTGTATGTTTTAACCCATGAATCACTGAATTAATCATTCTTTGAAATGTTGCTGGAGCATTTTTCATTCCAAATGGCAAAACATTGTATTCATACAATCCAGAAGGGGTTAAAAAGGCTGAAATCTCCCTTCCTCTGTATGTTAATGGAACTCACCAGTACCCTTTTAATAGGTCAATCTTTGTAAGAAATTTTGCCTTTCCCACTCTATCTATGCGATCATCCACCATTGGAATAGGGTAAGCATCTGACTTCGTTACAGCATTCACTTTCCTGTAATCTGTGCAAAATCTAACAGTTCCATCAGGTTAAGGTACAATAACACAGGGCGAACTCCAATTTGAAGTAGAATGTCTAATAATATCATTTTCCAACATGTATTTTATTTCCTGATCAACAAGTTTACTTTTTTCCACATTCATTCGATATGGGTGTTGTTTGATTGGTTTTGCATCCCCAACGTCAACATCATGGGTAATTATCGATGTTCTGTTTGGAACATCTGGGAACAGATCTTTAAATTTTAAAATTAATTCTCTCATCTGTTGTTTTTGTGAAACTTGTAAATGGTCCAACTTCGTTTCAAGGTTCTCCAGGATATTTTGTTTTTTTAGTTTCGATGGAATAATATTTGGTCTAAATTGGCCATCCTCAACATCAACATCAGGCATTCTAGAAACAAACTTTACACCATCCACCAAGGCCACAACTGAATCCCTCTCATAATAAGGTTTTAGCATGTTTACATGACAGAGTTGTGTTTTCTTGCGTCTATCTGGTGTTTTGATTATATATGTTAGATCAGTCACTCGAGATTCAATAACATAGGGTCCAGAAAAACGAGATTGCAAGGGATTATTTTGGCTAGGGAAAGATACCAACACCTTTTGCCCCACTGCAAATGTCCTAGGCCGAGCACGTCTATCAAAATATGTCTTCATTCTTATCTGGCTGGTTTTCAAATTCTCTCTCGCTAGCTGGCAGACTCTCTCCAACCGAGTTTTAAATTTTTGGACATAGTCCAACAGACTCAAGTGAACTTCCTCATTAACCCATTGCTCTCTTAACAACTCCAAAGGTCCTCTCACCCTATGTCCAAATACAAGCTCAAACGGACTAAATCCTGTTGACTCCTGGATTGATTCTCTAACGGCAAACAAAAGTAAATGGATACCTTCGTCCCAATCCTTGGTGTTTTCAAAGCAATAAGTCTTCAGCATATTTTTGAGATTAGAATGAAATCTCTCCAGACCTCCTTGAGATTCTGGGTGATATGCAGATGATACAATCTGCTTTGCTCCCAGCTCATAGACTATTTGTTGAAAAGTTTTTGAAATAAAATTACTACCTTGATCAGATTGGATTTCTTTTGGCAAACCAAACAAGGTAAAAAAAATTACAAGAGCCTTTGACACCGTCTTGGCCTTAATATTTCTAAGGGGTATTGCCTCTGGAAATCTAGAAGTGGCACACATGATGGTTAACAAATACTGATTTCCAGTCTTAGACTTTGGTAATGGGCCAACACAGTCCACAATCACCTTCGAAAAGGGTTCACCAAAAGCAGGAATTGGCTTCAAAGGAGCGACAGGGGGTTTTTGATTTGGTTTACCTGCCATCTGACATGTGTGGCAGGTTCGACAAAACATCACCACATCTTTTCTCAAACCAGGCCAATAGAATTGTTTCAAGATCTTCCCTACAGTTTTATTCACCCCAAAATGACCACCGAAAGGCATACTAAGGGCCAGGTTTAAAATATCATCCCTATAAACCTTTGGAACAACAACCTGATGAATAACTTCCCATTCCTCATTAACAGGAACATGAGGAGGTCTCCATTTCCTCATTAACACTCCATTTTTTACATAGTATGCAGTTGGCACCTTTTCAATCTCCTCACATGAGAGTGCTTTTTCTTTCAATTCTGTCAACTCAGGATCCTTTGTCTGTTCCACCATAAAATCCTTCCTCGACAAAGACAAATCTTTAAATTCAGGCTCACTATAAGGATGTTGATCCTCCAGTGAAGATAGAAAAGTCTCAGATAAGGCATCATAATTTTCTTCCTGTTTAGGTCTGTCACAAGGAACCACATCAGACTGCACCAGACTTTCTGTCTTGGCTAATTCTTTAGCTCTAGCTCGAGTCACCGCACATGATGGGTAAACATCTGGATCATTCTCGGACTCATCAATACTTGGTTTGGTTGTTAACCGTACCACAGGAACACTTTCTCCATCTGCAAGGTCATTTCCCAATAACAAAGAAACTCCTTCCACTGGCAAACTAGGTCTTATCCCTATCTCGACTGGTCTTTCTACGAACTTTGACTTTAAAATCACCCTGTGAAAAGGGACAGACATGGTCTCACCTGTAACGCCTCGTACTAGATTTACTTCACCAGTGTCACTTTCTTCACCAAAATTTAAAACACTGTCCAGCAAGAGAGATTGACTAGCCCCAGTATCTCTAAGAATTTTCACTGGCACCTGGGGTGACTCATCATTCAGTGAAACAAAACCCTCTGATACATAAGAACAGAATTCCTTTCTCACCTCCTCCAACTTTTCCGCTTTTACCTCTAGCAAGGACTAGTCTTTAACAGCATCTCCTAAACCTTTTCGATTTTTAATTGCCTGAAAGCAAGCATTGGGCACACCTTCCTTCCTTTTTTTCAAAAGGGCACAATTAGATATCACATGGACAGGTTTCTTACAGTAATAACAAGTAAGCTCAACAGGCTTCTCCAGCACGGGCTTCTTTTCATCCTTCCCTTTTTGATTACCTCCCAATTTAATCTCTGGTTTACCTGGATTGTCTTTGTAACTCTTTTGAAAGGTTTTAGGTTGTCCCCATTTTGATTTATGGGTTAAAGCATAATCATCTGCCAACCTAGCAGTTTCTTGCAAAGTTTCCACTCCCTTTTCATTTAAATATGTTGTTAATTCAGCTGGAACACATCTTTTAAAGTCTTCCACTAGTATCAATTCTGTCAATTTATCATAATCCCCATCTACATTTGTAGCCATGTACCATCGTTCAAAACATATTCTCTTTCCATTGGCAAATTCCATATAAGTCTGATCTGCAGATATCCTCAAGTCTCTAAATTTTTGTCTATAAGCTTCAGGTACCAATTCATAGGCCTTCAATATAGCTTGTTTTACCTTGGTATAATCAGCTGCATCCTCAGCAGACAAAGCAGAATAAGCTTTTTGAGCTTTACCTTTAATCACACTCTGTACCATAAGAGCCCATCCTTTCCTTGGCCAGTTTGAACTCACAGCAACCTTTTCAAAACGTTGGAAATACTGATCAACCTGATCTTCTTCAAAAGGAGGGACTTATCGAACCTCCCTGCTGGCTGAAAAACCATCATCAGAATCAGATTCCAAACTATTTCGCTTCATTTTTAACTCATGCTGCCTCTGTTTCTCCTTCTCCTCAGCCTTTAACCGAATTAGTTCCCGTTCCCGTTCAGCCTCTAACTTCATCCGAGTTAGCTTTTTTTCGGTCTCTAATTTATTTTGTTCTCGTTCAGCCTCTATCTTTGCCAGCTGCACCTGTGCCTCAGAAATTGCTATTTCACTGCCAGGCAACTGTTTTAACACTTCCTTCTCAAACACCTTCTTTTCCACATAATGGCCAGCTATCAGTCTCTGAATATCTGTCTTTCTCATAGACTGCTTTACTTCTGTAAGGTTTAGCCTTGTAGCAATCTTTATCAGATCATCCTTTTTCGCCACCTCCAATCCCTTTTGGGTTGGTGACTCCAAAAATGCCTTAATATCATTTGCTGCTGGTTTCCACACACACAAGCCAATTAAAAAGAATTTTTCAGACCTCCCTCAAAAATCTTTGGATTGAATCCCGAACAAATCTCGTCTATCTGGGGAACGATCCCAGACGACACTCGTTAACCTTCGGGTTGGATCCCGGACGAATCACGTTAACCTTGGGAACTATTCCGGCCGAGCCCCCAATTTTGTCACAAACCAGCAACAAAAGAAACACACTGAGCATGATTTAGTGTTAAAAACTATTTTATTAATCACTACCTATGATAATTCGTAAAATAAAAGTAAAAATGTTAGAATGTTAGAATTCAAAAATGTTAAACCTCGAACGTTAACCCCAAAACTAAACTCTTCGTGTGGATGTGTGTGACAAAGTCCAAAACTTCCAGTTCCGGAATGGTTCTTAAAGTTCAGTTCCGCAAGCCATAAGGTGAAACATGAGCAAGGGCTTGTTCAACAACCACCGTTGTCAGAAGATAAGACGTAGATGTAGAAAAACATAGAGAGAGTAAATACGAAATCCAAATGTTCCACGATGGAACCCAAACGACACTCCAGTGTTTACTCGGTAGTGACTTCCTCACCCCGAAAAGCATCCAAATCGTGGTCGTCCACACAAATACCTGTTTCCTTCTACAGGTCAGCAACAAAGTGAACTCCACCGGATTACTTCCAACTTCCATACATGGATTTCTATGGCAAACACAGTTATTGTTTCTCATCCATCGATAGAGAAAACAAGCAGGCTGGTGTCTCTCTCCCTTATTTCTCTCTCTTCTCTTCTTTTTCTGACCTCTTCAACAACGTCATTACGTCCTTTATCTTCTATTGACGTAAGCACGCCCCACACACACATACACACACAGTCTCTATCTTAAAGGGACTTTCACTGAGTCCGTAACAAGCCTGAAGCAGAGTGTGTGAATGAGAGGGCACATTTCACGAGGAACCAGCAGCCCGTGACCAATAATCCCGAAATTAATCACACACTTAACGCCACATCAGCCATTTGACTGTGTTTACCAGACTGGAAGTATGGGTCTATTGGCGGAGGGCCAGCGGGTGGGTCTATTTCCAGCAGCTACACGGCAGACGATCACTTTTTACAGGTGGTCAGCGGGA
Organism: Pristis pectinata; assembly: GCF_009764475.1. Lineage (NCBI taxonomy): Eukaryota > Metazoa > Chordata > Chondrichthyes > Rhinopristiformes > Pristidae > Pristis > Pristis pectinata. The sequence goes on from NC_067418.1 coordinate 52,814,635, forward strand.
TAAGGTCACTATTTACGCGGGATAGGAGGGAGAAGGTCACTATTTCCTGCCGGACAGCGGGGGAAAGTCATTTTGCAGGGGATCAGTGGGTGAGTGTTAAAATATCCGGGTCATAGGGAGAGGGTTACCTTTTGCTGCAGGTCAGTGGGAGAGCGTCAAAATCTCAGTGAGCAAAAGAGAGAGTGCCAGTATTTACAGGAGATCAAAGGAAGTGTGACTATATACAGGACGTCAGCAGCAGGTCAATATTTACATTGTGTTAGCGGGAGAGCGTCACTATTTACATGGGGTCAGTGGGTCACTGTTTCACAAGGGTCAGCGGAAGAGTGTCACCATTTGCAGGGGTCTAGCTGGAGGTCAATATTTCAATGGGGTCAGCAGGGGAGGGTAGTATTTACATGGGGACAACAGGAGAGGCTGACTATTTACAGGAGGTCAGTGAGAGGAGTCAGTTGGAGAGTGTCAGTATTTGGGCTGGGCGGGAAGGGTCTCTTTTTAACGGGAACAGCAATAATAACAAGAATCGGATGATAAATTACTTGAATGTCCGCAAGTGCATGCGTAATTCCTAAATGTTATGTCAGCCACAATTTTCAAAAGCAAAGTCAGCAGCCCAGAAGGCATTTCTCCCTATTCTCGTAAATTCCCTGTCGTTTGTACCCAGATTCTGAACCATTGCTGTAAATTCGCTGTCTGCTGATTCCAGCTAACGCGATCTCCTCTCCCTGTCCGTGGGGTTTCTGGCAATACCGAAGGTGTGGCTCTCACTGACACTTTGATGCTTAATTGAATTCGTCGTTGATTTATGGGAGAGGAACGTCCTCAGGTCAATCAGTCGGTCTCCATTGAGACTGACGTTAGTTATATTGTATGAGCAAGCAGGTTCAGTTCAATCTTTATTTCCAGTGCGTTTTCGCAATAGAATTGGGATGATTCACCACAGCTGACGGATGCCTTAACTTGTGCTGAAAATAATTATCTATAACGTGGGTTCATCAGGTAAAACAGAACTGACCTCACTTCGACTGGCCTTGCACTTCCCAGTGGAACAGGGAGGTTCTCACTTTATCCCCGATTGCAGAAATATGACCTGTTTGCACATAATGAGAAACATAGTACAGACATGCGGCCATCAGCATAGAGTCAATCAGCTAAAATGTGCTGGCAATCAGTCACTGGTGACAAGACTGTCCACGTGCTTTTTAAATCGATTCTGCAACAGGACATGTACCAGAGAAAGGAATGTGCAAACTCTGCCTCTCTCTCTCTCAACTTCCTCTATCGATCCATATTTTATGCTTTGCCTTTGTTCAGCGATTTCGAATACTTTATGTCAATAATCTAACCGATTGACTATTGATCAGCTTGCACTGCATGCTGCCTGAGGCCACAAAATAGTGTGCCGTGATCCTTTCAGGTACGGCCCTGCGGATTAAAGCGTTCCTGTGGTAATCAGGAGGTTATAAACAGCCATTGGACAGTAAGGGAATTAACACATTCCTTTCCACATAAAGATTTAGAAGCTGTCACATACAGTAATGGGTAATCGTCCATGACGTTCTTTGAGAATGCTAAAGAATTACCAGCATCCAACTGATAGTGATTCAATCACAGGATCAAACAATCTCGCACAAAACAATGTACAAACAGAACAAATCACATGCAAACAAAAACTTTGGCCATTTGGCTGCAAAGAGGTTAACAACACCAGCAGGAAGGAAATTGTCCTGACCAAAGAGTTCGTTGACCAAGTAACGCACTGGTCCAGCAGTTGTTTTAGCCAGTAGAGCCCGATCCAAGTAGTTGATTGAACCTGTAGATCCCTAACCCAGTATCTATTTGACCCAGTAGGGCCATGACCCTGCATAATTTGACCAGTGTGGTCGTGACCAAGTAATTACTTGAGACAGAACGCAGTAACCTAGTTCCGTACCAGTCGTTATTATTTGGCCAGTAACACCCCAACAAAGTAATTATTTGATACAGAAACACCCTGAACCATAAACATCCTGTCCCGGTAATTATTTGACCCGGAGGCGGATTGATATTGTACCGTCCTGTGCAAGCAGTTATTTGACCCAGTGGCGCCATGACCCCGTCGGTCCCGAAACAAATCGTTATTTGACCTCGCAGCGCACTGGTTGATACAGTAGCGCTAAAAACAATTAGTTATTTGACCCGGTAGTGCCCTGACACAGTCGCGCCATGACCCAGTGTCGTCCTGACCAAGTGGTTATTTGAACCAGTGGCGCCCTGACTAAGTAATTATGTGACCACGTAGCGCCATGAGCAACTAGTTATTTGATTCAATGTCCCACTGGCGCCTCGACAAGTAGATATTTGGCACAGTAGCGCACTAGCGAACTACCGCCCTGACAAAATGCAAATTAGACCCAGTAGCTCCTGACGAACAAGTTATTTGACCCTGATCCTGTAACACCATATAGCATCCTGTAGCGTCCTCAGCAAGTATTACTTGACAAAGTTGCCCCATGAGTCAGTAGCCCCCTGACAAAATAGTTTTCACCTTGACAAAGTAGCGCCCTCATAATTTATTTGACCCAGGACTCACTGCCTTACTTTTTGAATCAGTAGAGCCCTGACCCAGAAGGTACTTCAACCACATTACCATTTGACCAATCAGCGCCCCAACCAATTATTGGACCCAGTGGCGCGCCGAGCAAGTAGTTATTTGACCCAGTCACGCAGTGAACCGGAAGCAAATTGTCCCGGTAGTTATTGGACCCAGTTATTATTTGACCAGGCGCCATGAGCAACTCATTATTTATTTCCAATAACGACCTGACCAACCAGCACTCGACAAGTGTCCAACGGACGAAATAGTTATTTGACCCAGTAGCTCTCTGACTAAGTTGTTATTTCACCCAGTAGCCCCCTGAACACGCAGATCCTTGAAAAAAGTTATTTGACCTAACAGCTCTCTGTCCCAATAGCTTTCTGAACAAGAAAGATATCTTGAAACGGTAACTCCAGAAACCAATTGCTATTTCACTCAATGGTGCTTCGACCTAGAAATTTGAACCAGTCGCGCCTTGACCAAGCATTGCCCAGAAAAAGTAATATTTTACCCGCAATCGCCCTGAGAAAAGTTGTTTAAACAATTAGACCCCTGAACATGTAGCGCCACAAAGGTAGATAGTTGACAGCAGAGTTCAGACAAAGAATTACTTGCACCAGTGTGGCACGGACAGTATCGATCTGATAAGGTAGATTTTTGTCTCAGTCGCTCTCTAACGAAGTCGTTATTTGACCCAGTACCGCCTTGAAAAAGTTATAATTTGACCCAGTTGAGCTGTGACAAGTGAGCGTCCTGACCATGTGGATATTTGACCCAAGCGCGCCCCAAAGCAGCAGTTCTGACCCAGTAGTGCCCTGACCACGTTGGTATTTGACCAAGCAGCCGCCTGCTCCAGACCAGTAGCAACCTGATCAAGTAGGTACTTGAACTCTACCTCCTTAACCCATAGATATTTGCTCTGTAGCACCATGACTAAGTAGATGTTTGACACAGTAACGCCTTGTCCCAATCGAACATTGTTCCAGTGTACTTTTCTTGACGCAGAAACGCACGAAGAAAGTAGATATTTCAAGCAGTTGCGCCCTGACGCAGTAGCGCCATGGCCAAAACGTCACGTGACCCAGTATCGTCCTAACCCAGTGGAACCCTGACTCAGTTGCTATTTGCCACAGTAGCTACGTGAGCCGTGCGAATTTGAACAAGTATTGCCCTGAACCTCTAGTTTTGACAAAGTTTTTTGCAGCTGTAATGTCGTGACCAAACAGTTGTTAGAACCAATATTTAAACCAGTACCGCTCTGACACGGTAATTATTTGACTTAGTAGCACCCTGGCATTTGATCCAGTTACGCCCGGACCCAGCAGTGTACTGAACCAGGGGCGCCCTGACGCAGAAGTACCCTGACCAAGTAGTAAGTGGTCCAATATCGTTCTGACTATATCGTTATCTCTCTCATTACTTGCCTGTCCTAGTGGCGCCCAGATGCGGAAAGCATTTGACCCAATGGAGCGATGACCCAGAACCCCTGTCTGTGGATATTTGATCCAGTAGCTCCCTAAACCTGGAGGTATTTCACCAATAGCTATATGACCCAGTGGAACCCTGAGAAAGTATATATTTATATTCCTGACTCTGTTTTTTGACCCATGAGCGCTCTCAACAGGTAGTTATTTGTAATAGTGGACCCTGACAATATCGTTACTTTTAGCGCTCTGTACCAACAGCGCACTGACCAAGTAGTTGCCAATTGAACCTAGTAGGGGCTTGAAAAATAATTATTTGACCCATTATCGCTGTTTTCCAGTTGCGCTCTGTCAAAGTAATGTCTTGACTCAGCAGCGCCCTGACCCAGTAGTTATTTGACCCAGTAGTGCCGTACAGGTATTTATTTGTTCCAGGAGCGCACTAACCAGGAAGCGCATTGACAATGTCTTTATTTGACCCAGGACCGTCCTGAATCAGTAGTTGTTTCGTTCATTAGCACCCTGACCAAGTTGGTATTTCAGCTTTCAGCGCCCTGAACAAGTAGCACTCGGATAAAATATGTTTTTGATCCAGGAGCACCCTGAATATAAAGGAACGTTGCAGTAGCGCCCTGACCCATCGTCGCACTGTGCCAGTAGGTCCCTGACGCAGCAGAATCCTGACCAAGTCGTGCATGGTCTAATATGGCCCTAACGGGGAATGCATTTGATGCAGTAGCGCCCTGATCGAGAGGCGATCTGATCAAGGAAATATTTGACCCTGTAGCATCTTGAACCATGTAGTTAATTAACCCAAGAGAGCAGCATCAAGTAGATATTTGAACCTGCAACTCCCTAAATCAATTACGCCCTGATCAAGTGGGCATTTGACCCAGCAGCACCCTGACCCAGTACATCCCTGCCAAAGTATTTTGACCCATTAGAGCTTTGACCAGGTAGCCCACTGAGAACGTTGTTACATGGTTCAGTAGCGCCCTGACCCGAGTTGTTTAACCATTTATTTTGTTTCACCGTGCAGTTGTTTGACCCAGTAGTACGCTGATCCAATGTTGATTTGAGCCAGTACTGCCTTGACCATATATGTATTTGATTTACAAGCACCCTGACAAGTAGATATTTGACCCAGCAGCGCCTGATTCAACGTTTATTTGATCCAGCAGTGCTCTGTCCAAGTAGTTATTTGAGCCAGTCGTGCTCTGACCAAATATTTATTGGATTCACGAGTACCCTGACCAAGTAGATATTGGCCGAACAGCGCACTAACCAGGAAAGCACTAACCGTGCGGTAGTTTCACGCAGGAGAACCCTAACCAAGTAATTATTTGGCCCAGCAGCGCCCTGGCAGTTTGTTTTGACACGTGACTATGAAGAGACTTCACGCTGTAGCGCTGTCCCAGTAGTGTCCTGACCAAGTCGTTACCTCACCCAGCTGCTGATTGATTCATTATTCAATTCAATCTCGCCATTACCTCACAGAGTCCTCAGCCAGAGGTTATTTGACATAGCAGTTGTTTCACGCAGTGTCTCCCTGACCCAAACGTGCACTGAGACTGCATCCTCCTCACCAAACAGTGTTTGACCCAGGAAGGCACTGATCCAGTAGTTGTTTGAGCCGGTAGCTCCTTGGCCGAATTTATATCTGAACATGTAGTGCCCTGACTCAGTAGCTATTTAACCCAGTGGCCCCTAACCCTGCAGATATTGGTCCCAGAAGCGCAAGGAATCAGTAGCCTTTTAACAAGCTAGCTGTTTTACCGACTACGTACCTGATAGAGTAGCGTGCTGACAATGTATTTTTGAACAAGTAGCTCAATTTATCAGCAAGTGTGTGGAGGACTGTGTACCAAAGAAGACAATACGGGTGTTTCCAAATATCGATGAACCGGGAGATCGACTCCCTGCTGAAGGAGAGGACTGCTGCACACAAATCCGGTGATCTTGATCTCTACAAGAAATCGAGGTATGACCTTCGGAAAGCTATCAGGGATGCCACGAGGCAAAACCGACACAAAATAGAGTCCCTGACCAGTTGTCAGTTGTGGTAGGGCTGACATGCCATAACAGTCTGCCAGAGGAAGTCGGGCTGCACAGTTAACAACAGCGCTGTTAGCATCAACCTATTCAACCTAGTAGTGGCTTGGAAAATAATTATTTACCAGTTACAATTACACATTAATGATCAGTTCAGTACGCTGCTGGGTCCGGGCGCAACTGGATCAAATGTCAGGGTGCCACTAAGTCAAATAATTACCGTGTCAGGAATAGTTAACATCAGTTCCTGATGAACTCAACGCATTCTATGCGCATTTTGGCAGAACCTCTACCTGCTTCAATCTCAGGTTCCCACCTGTTTTAAGAAGACCACTATCATCCATACAATGCTGTAACTAGACCTGTTGCGCGCTGGCATGGACCGCGCCGGCATAGACGGGGTCCCGAACTCCGCTCTCCACGAGCGGTGGAAAGACCTCTGTGGGGGGACGCCCGGCCACGGGAAGATCCACAGCCACCCCGGGTCCAAGCCAGACACAGGGGGCGCCCCCAACAGACGGTCCATGTGGGCTGCCCCTGCAAATAATGTTATTGCCTCCGCTCCTCCCTCAACTGAAACAGTCTCCCCGGCACTCGTGGCTCAGCTCCGGACCTGATGAGAAAAGAAATAGCCCATCTCCGCCAGCAGCAACCTTCACCCACGGGGTGGCAGGACACAGCCCCCACCACCCCCTCCCACAGGATGAAGGCCAGGGGAACCGGCGCATTTGTTTAAGCTCCCTCTCCTGCCTGGGAGAGCTGAGGCCACATATACCTGCTGCGATACACTGCGGAAAAGGGAACGTACAGAGGTGGATGCCACTCATCGACACAGGTGCTCAACACATCATTTTCCCCGTGTAACCCCGCTGCGTGGAAGGGACCACAGATGCAGATAGAGGTGTTGGGGCGTTTCCTTTCGCCCGCGAGGGAATTCAAGGTCCGCATCGCTGTCGGCAACCAACCTCCTCGGACCGTAGCTGTCTTAATTGCAGACTTGCCTGAATGCATACCGGAGATGACTGTCTTAAAGGAACAGTCCCGACACACCAACCGAGACATGTTCACTTTTGGAGTCGCCCGTGCTACGGTGGTGGTCGGGGCGGCCAGATGGGAACAGGTTGTTGCCCCCCTCCCTCCAAGGTCGTCTGCACTCGGCAGTATAGGGTGCCCGGGGGACTTCAAGATCGTACAGAGGCCGTTCAAGCCTTGCTGCAGGAGGGAGTCTTAAGGCACGCAGCCTCCCCTTTTAATAGCCCCGTCTGACCCGTCCGCAAAATGAACGGAAAGTGGCGCATGATGGTGGACTACCGACACTTGAAGAAGGCTGTTCCCCTCGCTTCAACTCCCCCTAGGGGTGGCAGCCACCCATTGCATTGGACCCCGTCAGAAGGGAGAAGTCGTTGCTCGCGACCCCGGGGACACTAGTTGGGTCGCGATTCCGGGTCGAACTAACCTGTCCTGTCTCGATACCCAAAACCTGACCCACCAGAATGAGTTTTTCGCACCCCCCCCCCCATGCTACAGTATGATGGCACTGCTCCATCCCCTCCTACTGCTGACCGTGATGATTGGCGAGATGTCTGCTCAACCTTTCCTTGAAATTACTCACGAATCCGCCAGCACCTGCAAAAGTTGGGACTGTTGAGTACATGGGACGGTTGGATCTACCTCCGAACCCCAGCACACGACGTTAAAGCTCTACTATTGATGACGATTCCCTTGGATACCTTGTCGAAATGAACTGTTTACATGGACCCTTTTTATCTTCTCCCTGTTGCGCGGCTTCGGTATATCGGTTTTGGGTGGGGCGGATGGCAGTTGCCCATCACTTCCCCCACCACTCAGCACATAACTTCTAAAGATTACGAATGGGGCGGGTGTTTCAGGAGCTGGTATTTCCCTTCATAAAACGTGACCTCCACGCGAGTCCCGACCCTCACAACATCCCACAGCCGCTGAGTACGCCAAGGGAAAGCTGGTGTAGCCTCCAGAATGAGCACAGTTCCACCTTTTCAGTTGGCCATTGTGAGTGTGAGCGAAAATGGTTAACGGGTGCCTCTATGACAACTGCCGATGTTGCCGCTAAGCTGGAGCTCGCTGAACTGAACGGGACCCACTGGATTTGTGGCTACAGTACATAACCGTGGCTCCCCACGGGCTGGTACAGTAGCTGTTTACCAGTGTTTATGGTGCTTCGAACCCACGCTGGATAAACGGGGGAAGCACCCGGCATAAAGTGGGGACAAGGACAGCAGGGCCATCGAGGAGGCGGAGAGGATCCAGGCGATAGTCTGCCCCCTCTATTGCACAGCCAGACTGTCCCGTGAGAAACAACTAGGTAAGCGGATCTGGCTGCCTTCAGGCTGGTCGCCCGGTAGCATCGGACGGCCCTGGATGACCGATTCGCTGCGGATGGTGGTACATGTGCGGTGATTACTAAGGAGTACTGTACTCTTATCTTTGATAAATCCAGCAACCCCTCCAACCTGGCTGCTCACTTTAGGGACTCGGTGGCCAAAGTTCAAAACCAAGGAACCAGCTCCTCCAGCACGACGTCTTATGGGGAAAGAGGTTGCCGTTTGGGTCACTGGGGGATGTTGGGCAACTGTAATCCACTGGCCACTGCCCTCGTTTTAGTTGTTATAGTTTTTTGCGACCCTTGGAAGTTATGAGTACCACATTTTGACGCACATTTCTTTCCTTAGCTGTAGCTCTCCCCTTGATTGGCGGTGATCTAACTTCAGAGCGGTGGAATGTAGTAGGAGAACACATGGCTGTCACGTGACGGTAACAACACTGATCCCTCTGGTCGGAGGACAGCATTGCTCCTCGGATCGGAAATGACACCGCTGTCAATCAAGGTGTGGCTCCACCACCCCCATTAGTTGTAGGCACAGGGATTGGCCCTGGAGAGCAACTTTGTTTCTGAACCTGCATGACCATTGGCCTGTCTAAATCACCTGGTCAGTGTCCTCTCAGCACTGTAAAAGAGTGCTGCACTGTCCTGGCCCTTCCTGTTTTGACTCTCCCAGAAGTAGTGACACCAAGCTGCAGAGACCATTGTAAGAGGGCACACCACCATTTGGTTTGGGACAGTCTTAGTCATAATCCAGGGAGTGTTACAGCCAACGCTTGTGAAGGTATTCAGGCATTGAAGTATTTATTCATTGATAAGCTATATCTTGCTTATTGTGTATTTGTGATTGTGTGTATCTGTCATCCTCGTTGCGATTCCCCCTCACGTTCGCGGTCTCCTGCGTGTGTGCGAGTGTGCATCTGTTCCCATTCATTCTGTTGCCGCGTTTGCCTTTGTGATTAAACTACTTTTAAAATCCAAATCCTGTGTCCAGAAACCTCCATCTTGAAGATTCCAAAATAAACTTTTCACACAACAGGGCGTCTTGTTAATAGTGAAACATGTTACAATGATTTTCAAAGGGATCTTCATCAGTTAGCGATATGGGCTGAGGAATGGGAAATGGATTTCAACTTAGATAAGCGTAAGGTGATTATTTTAGAGAGTTAAACCAGGGTAGGACTAAAAGAGTGAATGACCGGGCACTGACGAATGTTGTGGAACAGAGTTATCAGTGAATACAAATGCACAGTTCGCTGAATGTAGCTGCGCAAGTCGACAGTGTGATGAAGAAGACGTTTTGCATGCTGGCCTACCTCATTCAGCGCATCGAGTTCAGGAACAGGGACAATATGTTCCATTTGTATAAGTCGTTGGTCACGCCCTGCTTGGCTTATTGTGTGCAGTTGTTGTTACCCAGTTACGGGAAAGACGCTGTCAAGCTGGAGGTGGTGCAGAAGAGATTTACGAGGATGCTGCCTGTACCAGAGGGTCTGAGTCACAGGGAGAGGTTGGCCAAGCTGAATATTCCCTGGAGCGCAGGGGAATGAGAGGTGACCTCAGAGGTTTATAAAATCATGAGAGGAATGGATAAGGTGGGCGGTCATATTCTTTTCTAACACGGTTGGTAAGTCCAAAACTAGAGGGCACAGAAACAAGATAAGAGGATAAAATAGACCTGTGAATTCACTTCTTCACACAGAGGGCAGTGAGTACCTGGAATGAGCTGCCATAGGAAGTATTTGAGGCGTGTACAATTGCAACATCTAAGAGCGATTTGAACACAGATAGGACTTGCATTGTTATGGGGCGAAGGATGAGACTGGGACCAGCTAACATGATGCTGTGGTCGGTATGGAGCAGTTGGGCTGAAGGGCCTGTTTCCGTGCTGTATTATTCTGTGACTCCATGACTCCTTCATTCCGTTCATCTCACCCCTCTCGTCGCTCAATTTCTCTCTCCCTCCCTCTGTCTTCCCACCTTCCCTCCTTCCAACTCCCTTCCCCCAACGTTCCGCTATCTATTGTGTTGCTCAGGGATCAGTGGACGGTTTTCTGTTCTTTTTGACACATCTGAAGGAATCGGATGAAAATATAGATGGGTAGGATAGAAATTGTGCAGATGACAGTGATTGGTGGTGTTGTGGGCAGTGTAGACGGCTGTAAAAGAAAGCAGCGGGATACAGATCAGTTGCAGATAAAGGCGGAGAAATTGTAGATGAGGTTTAATCCGGGAGAAGTGTGAGTTTTTGCACTTTAGGAGCTCAAGTGCAAGGGTAACGTACACAGTTAATGGTCATAACCTTAACAACACTAATGTACAGAGGGATTTTATGGTGCAATGGTATAGTATCCTGCAAGTGGTCACCCAGGCAGATAGGGTGCTAGAGAAGGTGTACGGCATGATTTCCTTCATCCGTCGCGGCGGTGAATAATACTGTTGGAAAGTCAAGTTGCTGCTGTTTCAGACATCATTTAGATTTTAGTGTGCAGTTCTGGTGGTAACACTTTAGGATCGATGTGGCAGATTTAGAGATGGTGCAGAAGATGTTCGCCAAAATGTTGCCTGGATTGGAGAGTAATAACGACAAGTAGAGGGTTAAAACCCTTGGATTATTTTCTCTGGAGTGTTGGAGGCTGAAGGGAGATCTGATCTAAATTTCTTGTTCTGAGAGGCATAGATAATCCAGATAGTCAGAGCTATTATCCCAGGCTGAAAATATCAAATTCTCGAGGAAATAAGTCCCCAGAAACTGATGAGATAAACCCCATGTTTTTGACAGAGGCAACAGATGAGATTGATGAGGCTTTAATTCAGATATTAGGGCCCACACCAGCCAGTGACGATCTGCATGTGGACTGGCGAGGAGTTAATGTTGTTCCGTAAGTCAAGAAGTGAAATAGGGATATTTCTGGAAACAGAAGACCGGTGATTCTCATGTAAGTGGTATGGAAGTAATTGGAGAGGATACTTCGGGGTGTGATTTATGATATATGTGAAATCGTGGCTAAATTGGGGTAAGCGGTGGCTTTGTGAGGGGGTAAGACGAGTCTACAAAGTTGATTGAGTACTTGAAGGAGGTGATGAAGTTCGTTTATGAAGGCAGAGATGTGGATGTTGTCTTCATGGATTTTCGTAAGACGTTTCGGAAGGTCCCTCATAGTCGACTCATCAAGAAGATTACGATTCCTGTGATTCACGGTGACCCGGCCGTTTTGATTCAAAATTGGTTTGCCCACAGAAGTTAGAAAGTCGTGGTCGATGGGACTCACGCTGGCTGGAGGTCCTTACCAACTGGTGTTCCACAGGGATCCGTAGAAGAACCGATGTTGTTTGTGATATATCAAAATATCCTGGATGAACATGTGGATCGGCGAGTTGGTAAGTTCACAGACGGAAAAAAAAACATTGATGCTGTTGTGGATCGTGTAGAAGATTGCCAAAGGATACGGCGGGATACAGATCCGTTGCACAGATGGGTGGAGAAGTGGCTGATGGAGTTTAATCCTGTAAATGTGAAGTGTGGCGCTTTGGGAGATCAAATGTAGAGAGACAATACTTTGTGAATGGCAAGACTCGAAACAATGTTGAAATACAGAGGGATCTTGGGGTGCAAGTGCAGATCTCCTTGAAGTGGCTGCAGAGGTTGACAGGGTGGTGAGGAAGGTATGCGGCATGCCAACCTTCCTGGGTCTGGACATTGAATATAAGATGGAACGTGAGGGTGCAACCCGCATTCGGAACAGTCTGTGTAATTCTGGTCACCACAGTGCAGGAGGGATGCCATTCTGCTGGGAAGAGAGCAGAGGAGAATCACTGGGATTTTTGCCTGGATTGGAGTTGATGGCGAGAAATTTGATGGGTTGAGCTTTTTTTCCCCTGCGAGATGATCTTCAAGAAGTCTAACAGATTGTGACAGTTACAGACAGGATTGATCTCGAAAATATTTGTTCCCATGTTGGCCTGAAAAAAAAAACAAGATGTCATCGGCTTCAGTTGAGTGGAAGGGCTTTTAAACGTGATCTCATTCGTCGAGTTTTTACATAGATTTTGTCCCAAATCCATGTCATAAATAAAACAATTTGACCCCACATAATTCCCGAAGTGTCTGTCACCAGAGTCTGAATCATCCATTCCAGCAATCGCCCTCGCACTGACGTCAGAGTAAATGAATCAAGGTCCCCTTGTTTCTTTCTCCATCCTCTCATCCATAGCAAGGATTCATCTGCATCTTTCAAGTTGAGGAAAATGTTCAAAGTCCACGGAATTCCGGATCACACGTCCGGACCCCATTGGCCCTTCAGAGAACTCCGTGGCCGATTTGTCCATCTCACTGTGCAGTATAATTTATTTTATTTGCCAAGATACAGTGGAAAAAAAACTTGTCTTGCACAGCGTTCATACAGATCAACTCATTACAACAGTGCTTTGAGGTAGTACAAGGTAAAACAGTAACTGAATGCAGAATAAAGAGTTAGTTACAGTGAAAGTACAGTGCAGATACACAAAGAGTTGGAAGTTCATAACGCGGTAGATTGTGAGGTGGAGAGTACAACCAATCGTACGTGGGAACCGTTCAATAATCTTATACCAGCGGGGTAGAAGCTGTCCTTAAGCCCGGTTGAATTTGCTTTCATGCATTTGTATCTTCTGCCCGATGGGAGGGAGAGAAGGGTGCATGTCCTGGGCGGCTGGGTATAAATCCTGGACATCAGCACGCTTTTGTCTCGGTCATTTTACGTGTTGCTCCAGCCGTCCGGATACAAAGGGGTTAACCGCATATGTTTGTTCAGTGAGTGTAATTAACTTCAGTCTGCACGGAGCCCGATTATGCCACCAGGGTTTTCCCCACTGCTTTTAAAATATGTTTCTTTCGATGAAGTCTCACAGTGTCAGTGGGAGCAGCCCCTCCGTCACTGACACAGTAGCAGCCACACAACGGAAGAAGATAATTCGGGAGCTGCGAGCAATAATGTGGGATGTTTCATGAACGGATTGAATCTGTAATTAGTGGACTGTAAAGTTCTGGTCAACGATCGAAATCTGGGAACTGTGGAGTGAGGTGTTACAGGAATGGGTCGGGACCAGGAAACAGGAGAGTTGGATGTTACACCAATGGCGCGGGGTGTCTTCTGGTATGCTGAATATATTTTATTGGATGCTCCTTGGATAACAGTGGACGATAGGATCAGTTATGTACTCGCGACTATTCAGCCCGTCTACTATCCCATCCTCGCTCTTGTTGCTGGTCCAGGTAAGTCGCTATCCAACGACTCGACCAACAAACAGGTGAGAAGCAGTGTTCAAGGGGTCCGGTAAAGAGGTATTGGTATTGATTTACGATTGTCACTTGTACTGAGGTACAGTGAAAAGCTTGTTTTACAAACCGATCGGACAGGTCAAATCATTACACAGTGTCGTTACATTGAATTAGGCAAAGTTCATTGATGTAGCACAGCTAAAAACAGTAACAGTACAGAGTAAAGTGTCACAGCTCCAGAGAAAGTGCAGTGCAATAAGGTGCAAGGTCACAACAAGGTAGATCGTCTGGTGGGTGGACTGTTCATGACGTGTTCCTGTTAATAAAGCGCAAAGTCCTCACTAACTGAGCTCCGGTTGAGGCAAATGCCAGACGTAGACCTAGTCTGTATGTGAGGATCAAGCCTTGAATGCCGTTTATCTCCGTGTTATTTATCCTCCGTGTCTCGATGTTAACTTCTAATATTGCTGACACGTCCCCAACTACATGTATTTGGTCGATAAACCATTGCTATGTTCACTGCCGTTCCTGTAATTCACGCTCTCCTCACGGTTACCGTGTCTGGTGATCCCAGCTGACGGAACTCTCTGCGGCAATCAGTAAACCTGTATTGTTGCATTAATCACAGTCTACTTTCAATCTGAAACCTGTGGTAGTTTCTCACCACCTCTATCCGCCAGCCTGGCCCTACATGCGGCTGAATCACTGGAGACCTGGGCAAAGTTCACCAGAATCTCCCGTGTGGCTGCGCCATGTTCCCAACCAGTAGCAGGTGGCGGTCCCGACACACTGACGCTGGCTCACAGGGTAATGAATAGAGGGAGAACCCTGGGCTGATTCACCCACAACTAACATAAAGTCTCTGCACCCACACTGACCCCTGGTCACCACAAAATGATCAGCGACTTACTCACAGCACTGAGCAATGATCGTGATCAGGAACTTCGGCTGATGCCGCGTATTGACCAAGTCAATATCACCTCTCCCTCAACCGAAGCTCAGATAGTGAGGACTTTGATCTTATGAACTGGAACACGGAATGAATTGTTCACTCTTCAGGCATCTTCACCGGACCATGTAACCACAGCTTCTCACTTGTCTGTTGGTCGAGGTGATGCCGTTATTTTCCAGTTACTGGTTGATTTCACTGATCCACAATCCCGTCTCCAGCAGACAACCCCGGTGTCGGGTACAAACACCTCCGACTCTGAATCCAAGAACATGTTTCGACATTTGATTTCCCTCCCTGTGAATCTTCTGACGTTGCTCCAAGCCCGCTGTCATGTTTGTGTTTATTTCCCACCTCACAGTGAACGTGCTAACGATTGTGGTCCTGTCGCGGGGGAAGTGCGGTCTCTCCAAAGGCGTCACCCTCTACCTGGTGGGCATGGCAGCGGCAGATCTACTGGTCGTTGTCCTCGACCTGATACTGATGCAGATCCCGATTGTATATCAAGAAGCATTTCTTTTCCTGTGGAACATCCGCGTGTGTAATATCCACGCGGTCCTGCTTTACGCAGCCACCGACTGTTCTGTCTGGTTAACCGTCGCTGTCACCTTTGATCGGTTTGTTGCCATTCGTTGTCAGAAGCTGAAAGCAAAATATTGCTGCGAGAGAAAAGCGGCTGTGGTTCTGGGGACGGTGACCGTGCTGAGCTGTTTAAAGAATATTTTCTGGTATTTACTGCTCTCAGGAGACTAGTGTTGAATTATTTATCTTGGTTTTGCTGGGGAAGAATCGATGTTGAGTTCTCAGTGGTTTGGGCCGCAGTCGAGTTCCTCCATTACATCCTCACGTTGTGATCCCATTTGTCCTCATTCTCCTGCTCAATGCTTTGACCATCAGACACGTTTTAGTGGCGAGCAGAGCCCGAAGGAGACTCCGGGGTCACAGCAATGGGGAAAGTCCCAGAGACCCGGAGATGGAGAGCAGCAGGAAATCCCTCATTTTACTATTGGTTGTATCGGGGAATTTCATCTTGTTGTGGGCGGTGTTTACGGTGTATTATGTGTGGCTCCGATTGTTTTACATCTATGCGGCTAGTCTTCCACCTGAGACCACGAGGAAACTGAGCTTCATGCTTCAGCTTCTGAGCTGCTGCACAAACACTGCTCTTTACGCCGTGACCCAGGCAGCAGCTGAAGGAGCATGTGAAATCTCCCCTCGCTCTCATTGTGAGGCACTCAGCGCGGAACGGAGCTGAGAAATCCGCGTGGCTCCCCTGCATAAACCAACTCCGTCTTAACTGCTCCAGACACAGTGGGGCGGGGGGGGGGGGGGGTGGCGCAAAATCCGGCCGGGATTTGTGAAGTCGAAGGAATATCATCTCAACTCTGTGACTTAGTTTTGTTCTAAATCAGCTTTTTTCCTTGAATAAATTGTGTGTAATTCATGTTTAATTTGTTTCACTTGAGAATGCTGCTTACATAACGCGATGTGCCTGTGATTCCGCTGCAAGTACGTTTTTCATTGTAGCTGTGCGTTCGTGTACTTGTGCATCTGATAATAAACAGGAACTTGACATTGACATCTATGCCTCTCGTAATCTTAAGAACTGCTATCAGTTCTCCCCCAACCTCCGACGCTCCAGATAAAACAACACAAATTTGTCAAACTTCTCCCCACAGCACACGACCTCTAATACAAGCAGCATGCTGGAATTTCGGCACCATCTTCAAAGACTCTACATCCTTCCTGTAACAGGGCGACCAGAATTGAATGAAACATCTGGAGTGGCCGAACCCTAAGACCATAAGAGAGACGAGCATAAGTCGGCTATTCGGCCCATCGAGTCAGCTCAGCTATTCTATCATGAGCTGCTCCATTTTCCCATTTTGCCGCACTCCCCCGCCTTCTAAACATATCCTTTGATGCCCTGGTTACTCAGATACCGCTCAATCGTTACGTCAAATACACCCTATAAGTTTGCCTCCACAACCGCCCATGGAAACAAATTCCACGGATTCACCACTCTGTGGCTAAAGAAATTTCTCCGCATCCCATGTATGAATGGCCGGCCCTCAATCCTGAAGTCGTGCCCTCTTGTTCGAAACTCCCCTACCATGGGAAACAACTTTGCCACGTCAACCCTGTCCATGCCTTCTAACATTCGAAATGTATCTATGAGATTCCTCTCATTCTTCTGAACTCCAAGGAGTACAGCTCAATAGCCGTCAAACTTTCCTGATATGTTAACCCTTCCATTCCTGGAATCATTCTGGTGAATCTCCTCGAAACACTCTCCAACGTCAGCAGCAGAGTTTCATACGTCAGCGACATTACTGACTGACTCTTGAACTCACTGCCTTAACGACAGAGGCAAACATGCCATATGATTTAATTACCGACCTATCAACTTGTGCAGCCACTTTCGGAGAGCTATGTATATCCACCACAAGATCCCTCTGTGAAAGTCGACCCACTCTGTGATAAATCAGACAACAGCAGAACCAAGGAGAGTACCATTAATGCCTTTTTATTTTAATGCTAGCTGGAGTAAGGGATATTGAAAAAGAGTAAACGTTATAACTCGAACTCTGTACTGATCCCCACTCAGGGATTTCCAGGTTCGTGTCCCTCGTTTTATACTCAAAGAAGCCTACGTGGCAAATTGCACATTCTCGGCAGTTGCTTGCAGCAAACTTTTAGCAAAACAAGACATGTCTTAAGCAGTTCTTTGTTTCTCACCAGCACCTGCACATTTTGCGGTCAAAATTATAGTCACACCATGGTTGAAGCAATATCACGCCAGGGTTGAAGAAATAATAGCTGCATTCATTAACCTTTACATTTCAAGTCATTAACCCTTACATTCCCAGTCATCTTTTACATTCCCTCCTTTTATCATCCATGGTAACCATTTATAGCGAAGTTAACATAAGACAGGAGTGCAGCACTTAAAAGCATCGTAAAAGCAATACGATCAATAGAATAATTTACAGTACGCATATACACTGGTAAATATTGTCCACTACCCCTTAAAAGGCCATCAAGAAGGTCCCGGGGGATTGTAATTGTGGAACTGTTCCTTATTTCCTTCACCTCGGTAACCGCTTCCTTTATGTGATTTGCTAAATGGGTGATATTTTCTGAGGCGTCGGGGACATAGGTGCAACATTCCTGTCCAACCAGTGCACATGTTCCTCCCTTCTCTTCCAAAAGTAAACCTGAAGCAAATCTGTTCTGTGAGTTCACAGTTCGTTTTGCCACTACCTAAGTTGTGGGTTCGTGAATTTGGGTCTGCGAGTTTCCCTCAATTCTAGCAGTGTCGTTAGCCAGCTTCTCCAGGGCACTGGTCATGTTAACCAATTCTCGGCCTGCAACAGCAGAACTATAAGCGGGATGAACAATAATATAAAAGAAGATTTTGTTTTACCGAAATTGACCTTTTTACAATGTTATATGAAGGGATGATCAGTAATAACCTCAAAATGCCGTATTTCTGGGGCAAGATATGTTAAATAGTAATATCCTTCCCAAAGGTATAACAGTCATGGATGCGCTTTCCGTCCAACGCAACGATCAGTACCATTTAAGATCGCCACCTCGAGGACCAAAATTGATTACTTTTGTTGGTGCAATGGTCTATTCTCGTGCAACGTTCATTTCCCCTGCATAAACAGGTGCCTCCCTTGGTGAATCTGTTCAGCAAAAAATACGAAGATTCTATGGACTGCTTATATTTGGGCTTATACCAATTCGTAAATGCGTGTGCAGTTAGATGCCGTGCCTTCAACCTGGTATTCTTCTGGGTTTTGTTAGAGTGATACCTCCATGCTTGTGGTTAAAAGTTATTGCTACCATAGGAATCCCTTGACCACTATAAGTTGGTATACGTATGCAGGTACAACAGCGGGACACATTCATAGTTGCACCATACATTGAAGACATGCGGAGATAAGTATTGTCATGCCATTCCCGTCCAGCTGCATGGTTTGAACCCTATCCCTTCTGCATGAGTACATTCATTACAAGGATGCCCAGACAAAATCCCAAAATACTTGTAGATGCATTAATCGTCCATTTTCGCCACGCCATGTTGTCCTTTCCCAAGGCCAATCTTTTTACCGTCAGAGTGATGTATTCACCGAAGTTGCCTTCAACATTTACTGCCGTGAGTGTTGTGAGCAGTACTTGAAATGGTACCTTCCACCTTGGTGCCAACTTCTTCCACTCCTAATTCCTTATCAGGACGTGATCTCCGGGCTGTATACTCGGTAAGGATCCTTCTGTGTTGTCCTCCTCTTTTCTCTGAGCATTACGTATCTGCGAATGTAAAGTCTCAAGAACATCGGTTAATTTTTGTACATAATTAATCATTCTCACACTTAACGGCATGGAGGTCAAGCCACGCTTGCATATTTTATCTGCAGCCCAAGGTGTGTGCGGTGGTTTTCCAAATAATATTTCCGCTGGGGTTAATCCTGTACTAGTGTGCGTTGTCATTCTTATTTCAAAGAGAACCAAAGGAAGTACCTTCAACCAATTCAGTCCTGTCTCCTCACTTATTTTGGGCAACTTATTCTTCACACTGCCATTTACTCTCTCCACAATTCCAGCTGCCTGTGGGTGATGGGTGCAGTGAAATTGTTGCTTTGTTCTGAAATGCTGGCGTAACTCCTCATTTACCTTAAATGTGGCCAATTGCCTGAACTAGTAATAGTTGGGAGCCCAAACCGAAATATTATGTCCTGCAGTCTAATTCATACCGTCGCCTTTGCTGTAGCGTGTAATTTTGATATTGCCTCTGTCCGTCTACTAAAAAGATCAATGATAACAAGACAGTACTTGTAACTATGCACTCAAAGCAATTCCATGAAATCAATCTGTATGCGCTCAAACAGGCCCGTTGGCATTATTGTCCTACCCGGAGGACACTTAACTGCTTTACCAGGATTATATGGTTCTATGGTTCTATTATTTTTCTGGCAAATATTACATTTTTGCTCCTTTCTTTGTGCCTCCTTCCTCAGATTGTAGTTTGTAGTGCCACTCCTACCATTCCCTCCTTGCCCAGATGCGTCATCGCATGCATATAATTCTGTAACATAGGTAAAAATGCATTTGGCACACAAACCTGTCCAGCAGGGGTGGACCATAACCGTGTGTCAGGATCTCAGGTGCACTTGTGCTGTTTCCACAATTCAATCTGATTTGGAGGTGCGTCCCCCTGAAGTTTCGTTACACTCCACATGTCAGGCAGGGTCGTCTGTTCAAGAGT
This sequence comes from Pristis pectinata, assembly GCF_009764475.1. Classification (NCBI taxonomy): domain Eukaryota; kingdom Metazoa; phylum Chordata; class Chondrichthyes; order Rhinopristiformes; family Pristidae; genus Pristis; species Pristis pectinata. Next base: position 52,834,529 of record NC_067418.1, read on the forward strand.
TGCCTGTCTCCATCTGAGTAGACGGTGAGTACACCGTGGATAGCAGCATCCTTTGCGGCAGCATCCGCAGAGGCATTATGAGACTTTAGTGCCCTCTGTTATATTATTGGATAGCTGACGTTCACATTTCATCTTTTCTCCCGATTGCTTTTTCAGTTGTCTTCTGTTGGTTTTAAAAGTTTCCCAATCCTCTGGCTTCCCGTTAATGTTTGCAATATTGTATGTCTCTCTTTTGCTTTTATGCTGTCTTTAACTTCCATTGTGAGCCACGGTTGCCCCATCCTCCCTTTAGAATGCTTCCTCGTCGTTGGGATGAACTTATTATGCGTCTTCCAAATCAGTCCCAGAAACTCATACCATTGCTGCTCCACCGCAATCCCTGCTGAGGTCCCCTTCCAATCAACTTTAGACAGCTCATCTCTCATGCCTCTGTAGTTATCTTTTCTCAACTGTAACACCGATACATCTGATTTCAGCTTCTCCCTCTCAAACTGCAGGGTGAATTCTATCATATTATGATCACTGCCTCCTAAGGGTTTCTCCACCTTCGGCTCCATAATCAAATCTGGCTCATTCCGCAACACCAAATCCAGAATTGCCTTTTCGTTCATGGGCTCGACCACAAGCTGCTCTACAAATCTATCTGCTAGGCATTCTACGAATTCCTTTTCTTGGGATCCAGTGCCAACCTATTTTCCCAATCTACGTGAACAAATAAATCCCCCATGACCACTGTAACATTGCCCTCTTTACATGCCTTTTCTATCTCCTGTTGTAATTTGTACCCCACATCCTGACTTCTATCAGAGGTCTGTATATAATTCCCATCAGGGTCTTTTTACCCTTACAGTTTCTTACCTCTACCCACAAGGATTCTACATCTTCTGATCCTATGTCACTTCTTGCTGAGCATTTGATTTCACTCTTCACCAACAGAGCCACCCCCCCCCCTCCGCCCACCTGTCTTTTCCATAGGATGTGTATCCTTGGATATTAAGCTCCCAGCTGTGATCTTCTTTCAGCCACGACTCTGTGATGCCCACAACGTCGTACGTGCCATTTTCTAACTGCGCTACAAGATCATCTACTTTATTTCGTATATTGTTGCATTCAAATATAACATCCTCAGTCCAGTATTCACCACCCTTCTTCTTAAATTTGTGTCCATGTTGCCTGAAGTTAAATTCGTCTCCCTTACTAAACTTTCTGTCTTAGTATTTATTCTGGAGACTTCAGTAACCTCTCCTGCACTCTCCTTCCACTTTATTTTATCCGAACTTTTCCAATCTGTTGAACCTATCCCCGACTAATAGGTTTAAAGCCCTATCCTTCCCATCCCACCCCATCCCCCTCCACTCCCACTTCTCCTCCACTCCCACACACCCCAGTTCCACTCCACTCACTTCTCCCCCTCCCCACACAAACACCATCTCCCTCCCCTCTCAAACCCACCCTTCCCACCTCCCTCTCCCCTCCCACTCCCCTGCCCCATCCCGCTTCCCCTCCCATTCCCTTCCCACCATCTCCATCCCATCCCACTCCCCTCCACCCCAAATATCCCTCCCCTCCGCCCGCTCCAATCCCCTACCCTCCCTCCCATTCCCCTCCGTTCCATCCCCCTCCCCTCCACTTCCACACCAAGCGCTCTCCCCTCCAACCTCCCCCTCCCATTCATTATCCTCCCCTCTCAGTTCCATTCCCCGCCCTTCCCCTTCATCCCATCCCTCTCTCCTCCCACCACCACACACCCACCGAGACAACAGTCCTCACTAGTTCACACAGCTCATCCCAATATCTCCGGGGACTGGAAACTCTCCCCGGGTACCTACTTCATGTCTTGGAGGATCTCCCCGCGAGCTCAAAGGTGGAGAGTTGTTACTCTGGCAAGAGGTCTGTGACTGCTGGTGTCCCACAGTGATCCGTACTGGGACCCCCGCCCTCTGTGATATATATTACCTGGGTGGGTGAGAAATATCTAATATCAGAGGGCGTCATTTACTGTGAGAGGGGGGAAAGTACACGTTTCTTTACACAGAGCGCGGTGTTGGCCTGGAATGTGCTACCAGGGTTGGGGGTGGAGGCCGATAAGACAGAGGGGTTTACGAGACTCTTAGACAGGAACGTGGATGTCCGGGGTGTGGAGGGAGACGGACATTGTGTAGGCAGAATTGGTTTAGTTTAATTCAGCACCGTGTCAGCACAGACTCTGTGGGCCGAATGTCCGGTTCCACTGATGTCCTATTGTGAGTTTTCTCTGCGGGTTCCCTGCTCTCACTGTCAATGTGGCGGAACACCACTGGGTTTCAATGTTGTCCACAAATCAGGTGAGCCTGTGAGTGCAGGAGAACAACACCGGGTGCGAGTGTTGTCCACAAACGGGAACTGATTCCAGCGACGGGGAGGGTTGTTGGGGAGGGAGGGAGTGAACAGAGACAGGGAGGGAGGTGGGTGAGGGAGGGGGTGACGGAGACGGACTAAGATGAGGGAGGGGTGATGGAAACTGCGAGGGGATAAGGGAAGGAGAGGGTGACGAACATGGGGAAGGAGTCGAGGAGGGAGTGGATGACGGAGAAGGGGAGGGGAGAGAGTGCGTCAAGGAGACGGTGGGGGCTAGGGGAGGGAGAGGGTGACGGACATGGGGAGGGGGTCGGGGAGAGAGTGCGTGACGGAGAAGGGAAGGGGTGTAGTGGAGGGAGGGGTGACGGAGACCGGGAGGAATGTAAGGGAGGGAGAGGTGATGGAGACGTGGAGGGGTGTAGGGGAGGGAGGGGTTCCCGGAGACGGGGTGTGGGGCCCGTTTGGTTAGGAACAGGCACGCACTGGGTTTGGGCAACGGGACGGACGGAGGGGTCCGTCCCGAGAGGTCTCCCAGACCTACAACAGAGAAGGTCATGCGCTCGGCGTTCCTGCTCCACTCCGGTTTATTTAGGCACTCCGGGGTGGTCGGGGGAGGAACCTAGCTCCCCTAACTCTCAGACTCCACGGTTTGTCTGTCCTGCGAGGCCCCACCCCTCAACCAACGGGAGATCCCTCACTCTACGTAAGGGTACATTAACGGTCACCCAACGGGAGACCCTCACCCACCATGTGACCCTTCTCCTCTCTACCTAACGGGAGACTCGTCACCCGACGGGAGACCACTCAGCCAACGAGCCACCCCTCACCCAACGGGGGACCCGTCACCCAAATCCCACAGGGAAACGACCCCCACTGCTGTCGGACCCTCCATCACATCGGCCCCATGGCCACTGGAGACAGCATGTGTAGGAATCTCCCTCTTACTCGCCATGCCCATCTTACCCCACCTCCCTAGACCGTCCACCAACCACCCATCTCACCCCACCTCCCCCAGACCGCTCCCCCTTTACTGAACCCCCCACTCACCAGATTCTCGGCCCGATCCGTGAACTAATCCCCCCTCCACTGCAGAGTCCGCTGGGTCCACCAACGGGATCCACGCTGCAGCTGCTCAGGCCCCGAGAACATTAGCCCAGTGATCTTGGAGGAGGGTACAGGAGAGAGGTGGAGGTCACATTTCAACATGGAAATGAGAGAGGGGGAGAGAGGGGGAGAGAGATAGGGGAGAGGGGAGGGATAAAGAGGGGGATGGAGAGAGGGGGAGGGGGAGAGAGGGGTGAGGTGGGGGGAGGGAGAGGAGGAGAGGTGAGAGAGGTGGAGGGGGAACGAGTGGGAGGGGGAGAGAAGTAAGGAGAGGGGGAGAGGGAGGACAGAAGGGGAGCGAGAGGGGGAAAGAAGAGGGAGGGAGGGGGAGGGAAGGGTGGGTAGAGAAGGGAGATAGAGTTCAAGAGGAGAAGCGATGAGTTAGAGGGGAAGGAAAGGGTGCAGAATGAAGAGGATAGAGAGGAGACAGATGTGGGAGAGAGGGGAAAAGAGAGGGGAGGAGAGTGGGGAGAGAGGGAGAGAGAGGGTGGAGAGGGGCAAGTAGAGAGGCGATAGATGGGGAGAGGTTTGAGAGAGAAGGGCGAGGGGGAGAGAGTGATAAGGGGAGGAGGGTGGAGAGGGTGTGAGTGGGGGAAGGGTAGAGAGGGTAGAGGGGAGAGAGTTGTAGAGAAGGGTTAGAGCGGAGAGAGGGGCGAGACAGGGAAAGAGGTGAGAGAAGGGAGAGAGGAGGGGGATAGGGGAGAGTGCGGAGAGGCGGCGAGAGGGGGTGGAGAGAGGGGGAGGAGAGGGGTAGATAGGGATGGAGGGGTGGGCGAGGATGAGGGGAAGGAGAGGGAGTGCATGACAGAGTGGAGGAAGTGGGAGGGGGATTGGGTGTGAGGTGGAGAGAGGTGATAGTGGGATGAGGTGGAGACGGCGAGAAATGGTGGAGGGGGAGAGATGGGAAACAGAGGTAGAGAGAGGGAGGGGGAGAGGGGTGGAGATGGGGTGGAGAGGGGAAAAGTGGAGGAAAGGGTAGGGGTAGAGCGCGAGAGGGGGGACAGTGGGGAGAGCGGGATGGGTTCTGAGAAATGTGGAGTGGGAGAGAGTGGTTAGAGGGGAGAGAGGGTGGAGAGAGGGGTGGAGTGAGGGGGTAGAGGGTGAGAGGGGAGTCAGAGGAGCGAGATGGGAGAGAGGGTGAGAAAGGATGGAGAGGCGGGGAAGAGAGGGGGAGAGATATGTGAGAAAGGGGAATGGGAGAGAGTGGAGGGGAGGGGAGGGAGGGGTGGAGAGGGTGGTAGAGTGTGTGGAAAAGAGGACAGGGGAGAGAGTGATCGGGGATGTGAGGAGGAGAAGGTGAAAGAAGTGGAGGGGAGACAGCGGGAAAGAGTGGGAAAGAGGGGGAGAGAGAGGGGAGAGAGTGGGCGACGGAAGAGGAAGGAGAGACAGTGGAGAGCAAGAGCTGGGTCAGAGGGATAAAGGTGTGGGAGGGTGAAGCTGGAGAGTGAGGAGAGAGAGGGGGGAAGTAGGATAGAGAGGGGCGAGAGAGGTGCGGGGGAGAGAGGGGGGTGAAAGAGATGGGGAGAGAGGTAGAGAGGAGCAGAGAGGGGGGAAAGTGGGGGGGAGAGGAGGAGACAGGGGGAAAGAGGACGAGAAGGGGAGAGATGGGAGAGAGAAGGGGAGAGAGAGGGGTGGTGAGACGGGGTTCGAGGGGAGAGAGGGGAAGGAGAGGGGGAAAGGGGAGAGAGGGGAGAGAGAGGAGAGAGAGACAAGGAGAGAGGGGGAGAGGTGGGAGAGGGAAGGGGAAGGAAAGGGGGAGTGTGGGAAAAGAGAGGGGAAGGAGAGGGGGGAGTGGGGAGCGAAGGGGAGAAAGGGGGAGAGAAGGTGACGTAGAGGGGGAAGGAGGGGGAGAGGTAGGAGAGGGGGAGAAAGGGGTGGAGAGAGGGGAGAAGGGGGAGATGACGGATGAGAGGGGAGAGGGGAAGGGGAGAGAGGGCCGAGATGGGGAGAGGGGGTGGAGAGGGGAGGGGAGAGGAAGAGTGGGTGTGAAAGAGGTGGAGGGAAGATGGGGTGAAGAGAGGGGTTAGAGATAGCGGAGAGAGATGGGGAGAGAGGATCAGACACGTGAAAAAATCCTTGGGATTCTCCTTAATCCTACTCGCCAAAGCCTTTTCAAGTCCACTTCTGGCTTTCCTCAGCCCCTTCTTAAGTTCCCTCCTTGCTCCCCTGTACTCCTCATGAGCCCTATCTGATCCATGCTGCTTACAACTTGTAAGCTGCCTTCTTCTTCATAACTAGTTGTTTCACCTCTCTTGTCGCCCATGGTTCATTCACCTTGCC